>NC_057800.1:513093983-513266109 GCF_018294505.1 Triticum aestivum | reverse complement strand
AAATCGTTACCGTACACCAATTACTAGACGTATAACAGGTATTAACACCCGGATTGTATATTAACCTAATTATCATCCACTACATTGCTAATTAAGTTAGGAGAAAGAAAATGGGAAAGTGACTAGTAACATACTTTTCTTAATTATTTAGTGAGAATAATGGGCCAGACAGTAAACCAATTAATCCCGTTACCATCTTCCTCATGTCTCATTACTATGCCCATGAAAGTAGCAATTTTGTATCTAGAAGCCCGCATATGGTGGCACGGCGTGGATCTGCGCGTGAGGCAGTAACCAAAAAAACTCCGTTACTATATGTTTCCTAGAATTTACTAGCAGGTGGGGGGGAAAGAGCGATTAGGACAAGCAGTTTGTGCGACTTGGCCAGGCGGTGTGCGCGAGATGGGCGGAGCGCATTATTAGTGTTGTACGCGCAGGCTTAGTTTAGCACACCTATATATATATATATATATATATATATATATATATATATATATATATATATATATATATATACCCAAGACTCCAAAATCACGAATCCACAGCTTCCAAGCCACCCCAAGTCACCACCAAAGTTGATCAGATGAGTTTCGCAAGGCAGCAGAAAACTCTTATGCAATCTCTTTGTTCTTGGCGACTCAATCATCTCCTCGACGACCCCACCATTGTAGAGGAGCCCGTTGAAGTGCTGCAGGACGAGCCCGTTGTAGACGACCCCACTAAGTTTCACAACGGCCCGACAGTGCAATCTTAAGTGACGGCGCAATCCCGTAAAGTTATTTGGTCGTCACTTAAGATTGCACCGTCAGATCGTCATGCAACTTTACGGGAGTGATGAGGACTCAATCGTGCAGCACTTCAACGGTCGGACCGTCTTCAACGGTACATAATAGTTTTCTGCTGCTCGGAAGCTATGGATTTGTGGTTTTGGAGTCTTGGGAGGTAGGAGGGGTTCTAGGTCGGTTGGGGCTGCTCTAGGTCGGTTAGGATTGGATACGGAGTAAGTTTTGTCCTGCTCGAATCCAACAGTGGTGAACGAATCCGAAACCACTTGGGTTGGTTTAGGTCGCCTAAGAGAAGCTTCCGGAGGAGACGTCTTGGCACAGGGATAAGAAGGTTTGGCAAGTATGGGGTGTTGGTATTGGTTCCGAGTCCGAGTCGGAGTAGGTTTGGATAACCGGACCAAATGAGGATGACAAGTGGGCTGGATTTTGACTAGAAGATAGATATGAGCCCAAGTCAAATATAGTTCAAGACCTAGAGCATTTCCACTTGACATGGCCCGGTGAAAAAAAAATGCAATAAAGAAAATAAAGAGCTCAATTTTATTCTAGGCGTTAAAAAATCCTAGCTTAAACAATAACTACTATACTTAGCTAGAGTTTGAAAAATGGTATATTACACCGCTTTTCCTGTGCTGCAAAGTTCAGAATTCTAGCTCTGATAGAGCAGCCAAAGTTCAGAACTCTACCTCAGCCACCGCTCCAGACTGGGAGCTGAGGTTAACACTCAAGAAAAGGATGCTGACAAGCAAAAAAATCGGCCAGAGCTGCAGTGTAGCGCCTCCGCCTTCCAACTCCGCCACTCGCCCCTGTTTGCCGCCGCGGCTCCGCCTACCAATTGGCCATCGCCCAGCAGTCGGTGTTGCTGCTTCGCTTCCCAACAAGCCACCGCCCCCTTCCCCTTACCGTCACCGCGTCTTGGGCGTTTCCTAACGGGCCGCCGCAGCCTAGGCCCGCTGCCACGAGATGACAAGGGGAGAGAGGCTATAGGTTTTTTTTCCTTTTATGCGGTGAGAGTTGGGTGTCACATGCGCGTGATTTGAGCAAGGAATCGATCGGTTCCCCTGATTTGAAGAAACTAGCACGTTCCGCATATAGAGGGTCCGCGTGATTTGAGTGAGGAGCTATTCGGTTCCACCGATTTGGAGCACATTCTGCATATATGGGGTATATTCCCTTCTCTAGAATCAGTAGGTTCCATTTCTTCACGCAACCAAACACAAGAATGTGTTCCATATGGCTTGATCAATTGAACTGCATTACAAAATATGAACGCTTCGTCGCATCCCAAGTAAATTATTGTTAATCCTACAGCAAAATGGTGTTTGCTTCTCTTTTGTCTAATGACAGGGTCTAGTAAGGGGCGCTAAATTGACCTATCAATGGTAAAACTAAAATAGCTAAAGGGAAATTATCATAAACATGTATTTAAACCCGAGAGCAGCATTTACCTGTTCTGTGCTAACAAATAGCTTTGGGCCCATCAAGCTGAACTGAAGTGACGGGCACACAGGCTCTTTTCTATTTTGTCCAGCAATACCCAGTGGTACTGGAGCCCAAACTAGTGGAACTTGGAAATCTAAGAAGTATTGTAACTCTTCAATTGGGGGTTTGTCTGGAGTAAAAAAAATATGCAAACATCATTGAAAAGATACCATGTAATATGATAATGTTTAATCACAGCAGGAAATAGCAAGGACAACTACCCAACTCTTTGGTAGACATAGGAAAAAATTTCTCCAGATTCTAATCATTCAATAGCTATACTACTGTATTGAGCTACTGATTTAATCATGATTGACATTCTGACTTTAGGAAAGATATGTCTATCTTGATCATGAATACATCACCCTTACTAAACATACTTTTCAATACATACTCCAAATAGAAGAACTGTGCAGAGACTCTGCTACTATAATATATAGATAGCAATATAATTTAAAACAACAGCTCAGGTTTACGGCAAATGGACTTTGAGGATAGTCCAAAAAAGGAATCAGGTGCATGTCTTACATGTCAAGTATAGATCAATGGCACGAGCAATGTGCTTCTTCCCAGGTATATCATCGACGAGTGAAACAATAGGGAGAAATGTCATGCCTATGACATCTGGTGCTGACGAAACAGTTTTTATCCACTCAACAGAATTCTGAACAAGATCGCAACCTCCCCTCCTTCTGAAGATTACTGTCATGTCCTGTATATGGGACTGGAATTAGGATTTGCTTACAGTAAGAGGTGCAGTACACATATCACATATGTTATTATAGTTTTTTTTTCGAATTGAACATGTGTGACAGTTCAAAGTAGCTAATTTCCTACTGGTGATACTTTAGGCCGTTTTCAAAGACGAGTCAAATAAATAGACGCTATGTAATGGCATCTTGTAAACTGACACCACCCTCAAGGTGCATACATTGAGAATGTCCAATTTCCTATTGATATTATTATCAACACTTGCAATTAACAAGGTACTCCCTCCGTCCCAAAATTTAAGATCATTTTTTACGCTATGAACTGACTAACCTTTTCGCTATAATTGATGGGGGGTGCATTTGACTTGTTCTCCACATCTGAGAACCTCTCGTTCCCAATTTCTCTGACATAATTTCTGAACTCCATTTCAGACAATTGGGATGAGGAATGCTGCTTTATGTATACTTCATCCTTACCACCAACCATTACAGAAGTAATAATGTGTGTGCCGTAATTCTCGATAAAGCTGAGCAGAAATGAGACAAGGGCACCTTGTTATTGTATGATAAGGGCAGGTAATATGCAAAAAGTCATGTAGGACAGCCAAATGTAAAACTGACCCTGAGAGCAGGGTCAATGGAGAAGATTACCTACTGACCTAGCCAATGCTGGTGGATCCCAAATATATGGAATTGCGCGCTTTACACTCTCTTGTAGAACCAGTTCATCACTAGTTATTTTAACTCTATATAGCGGAACAGAATAGCCATCAACTGCAAGGGCCTTTGTCGCGGCCGCATCATTCTTCCAAGAACCAGTAAAGCTGAAGAGCGAGTTGAAGGAACCCAGCGGGACTGTTTCCAGCAAGCTCGCCTTCCTGTTGAAATGCTCCGCCATCTGCGCGATAAATGGTGGTGCCAATGTCAGAGACAGTGAAGGGAACGGCCACGAAGCCTAACATGTGTAGTACGATTTGCATAACAGCAGATTTGCATCACAGTACACCCAGAAGAGAAGAAGGCATGATGTAGTATATGCGTGCACGATCTGCTCAAACGCCCCAAAATCGGGACTCCGGTCCTGAGCACCTCCCTCACCTTGTCGAAGCTGCAGACGAAGGGCTCGTCGGGGGCGGCACCAGGAGGGGGCGGGCGGCTGCGCTCGGGGTTGCCGCGGTAGGCCTCTACCTCGACGTCGGGGGGCACGCCGCAGAGGACGCCGCCGCCGATGGGCAGGTCCCGCGCGCGGGCCTCGTCGAGCGCCACGAGCCTCCCGGCGCCCTTGCAGTAGAGCAGGCGGTGGTCGCCGGCGGCGTCGAGGCCGCGCCCCACCGCCTGCAGGGCCGCCTCCAGGGCGGAGCCGGCGAGGCTCATGGGCCCCTCCAGCGCTCCCCCTTCTCCGCCGCCGCCGCGAGATCCGTGGCGACTCAGCTTGGCCGCGGCAACCAGAGGAGAAGAGGCCGCTCCGGCGCCTGCGCTGCTCCTTCGTGGAGACTGCGGGAGGGGGGGGAGAAGACACGGACGGGGGTTGGAGGGGTCGTCGCAGGAGAGGCTTTTGACCGCCGCTATTGCTGTCGATCGGGGAGGGAGGGAGGGGGGGAGGGAGAGGGGGACACGGTTTCTACGGAGCAAGGCAGCTGAGGGAGATGGCGACGCTGCCTGCCCGGGGGTAGTCTGCTTTGACTGGATTTCTTTTTCCAATTTTTCATTTCTCTTTCTTCGTTTCTTCTCTTGATTATCGGTATTTAATTAGTGCATTTCGAAGCACGTCTTCAATGTTGTCATGCCGGTGTCCCCTTTGGGCGGTTGAAAACGGGAACGCATGCCGTTGAAAAGGCGGTTTGACTTTCTGTATTGATTGGAATTACTCCGCACAAACAACACGTGGAATTAAGTGCAGCTCCTTTTGTTTTAGTGTTGCTGAGATTAATTAATAATCTTCTAATAAGAAATGGTCAAACTTCTGGAAATTGCTTCACAATCTCTAGAAAGAGGGTAACTATGGCTTTTAAAAATAGGATGACTATTTGTCCTTTTAACGGTGGACAGAAATTCCAAAATTTATAAAGTTACAATTTGACAAGGATACGGCACCCGGATATGGTCACCAAGGACGAAAGTCAACTGAAATCACATTTGCTCCCTAGGTGATTTTGATAATTCATGCCAACATATATGGTGTTGGACTAATGCTTTTCATAAGTACTCTCTCTGTTTCTAAATATAAGTCTTTGTAGAGACTTCACTATAGACCACATACGGATGTATATAGATTCATTTTAGAATGTAGATTCACTCATTTTGCTTCGTATGTACCTCCTTCGTTCATAAATATAAGTCTTTGTACAGATTTCACTATGAACCACATATGAATGTATATAGATGCATTTTAGAGTGTAGATTCACTCATTTTGATCTGCATGTAGTCCATATTGGGATCCCTACAAAGACTTATATTTAGGAACAGAGGGAGTAGTAGTTCATAGTGGAATCTCTACAAAAACTTATACTCCCTCCATCCCAAAATTCTTGTCTTAGATTCGTTTAGATACTGATGTATCTAATACTAAAACATGACTTGATACATCTGATAGATCCCCAAGAACATCGATAAGAACATTGTATTGAGAATCAAAGAGAGAGAAGAAGCCATCTAGCTACTAGCTATGGACGCGTAGGTCTGAGGTAAACTACTCACGCTTCATCGGAAGGGCAATAGGTGTTGGGGAACGCAGTATTTCAAAAAAAATCCTATGATCACGCAAGATCTATCTAGGTGATGCAAAGCAACGAGAGGGGAGAGTGTGTCCACGTACCCTCATAGACCGAAAGCGGAAGCGTTTAGTAACGCGGTTGATGTAGTCGAACGTCTTCGCGATCCAACTGATCCTAGCATCGAACATACGGCACCTCCGTGTTCAGCACACGTTCAGTACGATGACGTCCCTCGAGCTCTTGATCCAGTTGAGGACGAGGGAGAGTTCCGTCAGCACGACGGCGTGGCGACGGTGATGATGAAGTTACCGGCTCAAGGCTTCGCCTAAGCACTACGACGATATGACCGAGGTGATAAACTGTGGAGGGGGCACCACACACGGCTAAGACAATTGATATTGTCTGTTCTAGGGTGCCCTCCTGCCTCCGTATATAAAGGAGGAGAGTGTTGGAAATATGCCCTAGAGGCAATAATAAAAGTATTATTATATTTCATTGTTCATGATAATTGTCTTTTATTCATGCTATAACTGTATTATCCGGAAATCGTAATACACGTGTGAATACTTAGACCACAATATGTCCCTGGTAAGCCTCTAGTTGACCAGCTCGTTGTGATCAACAGATAGTCATGGTTTCCTGACTATGGACATTGGATGTCGTTGATAACGGGATCACATCATTAGGAGAATGATGTGATGGACAAGACCCAATCCTAAGCATAGTATAAAAGATCGTGTAGTTCGTTTTGCTAGAGCTTTGCCAATGTCGAATATCTCTTCCTTAGACCATGAGATCGTGTAACTCCCGGATACCGTAGGAGTGCCTTGGGTGTATCAAACGTCACAACGTAACTGGGTGATTATAAAGGTGCATTACAGGTATCTCCGAAAGTAGCTGTTGGGTTGACACGGATCGAGACTGGGATTTGTCACTCCGTATGACGGAGAGGTATCTCCGGGCCCACTCGGTAATGCATCATCATATTGAGCTCAATGTGACCAAGGTGTTGGACACGGGATCATGCATTACGGTACGAGTAAAGTGACTTGCCAGTAACGAGACTGAACAAGGTATTGGGATACCGACGATCGAGTCTCGGGCAAGTAACGTACCGATTGACAAAGGGAATTGCATACAGGGTTTGATCGAATCCTCGACATCGTGGTTCATCCGATGACAACATCGAGGAGCATGTGGGAGCCATCATGGGTATCCAGATCCCGCTGATGGTTATTGACTGAGAGCGTCTCGGTCATGTCTGCATGTCTCCCGAACCCGTAGGGTCTACACACTTAAGGTTCGGTGACGCTAGGGTTATGAAGATATGTATATGCAGAAACCCGAATGTTGTTCGGAGTCCCGGATGAGATCCCGGACGTCACAAGGAGTTCCGGAATGGTCCGGAGGTAAAGAATTATATATAGGAAGTGCTATTTCGGGCATCGGGACAAGTTTCGGGGTTATCGGTATTGTACCGGGACCACCGGAAGGGTCCCGGGGGTCCACCGGGTGGGGCCACCTGTCCCGGGGGGCCACATGGGCTGTAGGGGGTGCGCCTTGGCCTTCATGGGCCAAGGGCACCAGCCCCTATAGGCCCATGCGCCTAGGGTTTCCCCCTAGGAGGAGTCCTAGTGGTGGAAGGCACCCCTAGGTGCCTTGGGGGGGAGGGAAACCTCCCCTAGGCCGCCGCCCCCCCTAGTAGATCTCATCTACTAGGGCCGGCGCCCCCCCTTGGCACCCCTATATATAGTGGGGGAGAGGAGGGACTTCATACACCAGCCCCTGGCGCCTCCATCTCCCCCCGTTACGTCTCTCCCTCGTAGTCTCGGCGAAGCCCTGCTGCTGTGACGCCCTGCATCCACCACCACGCCGTCGTGCTGCTGGATCTTCATCAACCTCTCCTTCCCCCTTGCTGGATCAAGAAGGAGGAGACGTCTCCCGTCCCGTACGTGTGTTGAACGCGGAGGTGCCGTCCGTTCGGCGCTGGTCATCGGTGATTTGGATCACGTCGAGTACGACTACATCATCACCTTGCAAGCTTCCGCACGCGATCTACAAGTGGTATGTAGATGCAAACTCTCTCCCTTGACTCGTTGCTTAGATGAACTCATAGATGGATCTTGGTGAAACCGTAGGAAAAATTTTAATTTTCTGCAACGTTCCCCAACAGTGGCATCATGAGCTAGGTCTATGCGTAGTTCTCTTTGCACGAGTAGAACACAATTTTGTTGTGGGCGTGGATTTTGTCATCTTACTTGCCTCTACTAGTCTTTTCTTGCTCAACGGTATTGTGGGATGAAGCGGCCCGGACCAACCTTACACGTACGCTTACGTGAGACCGGTTCCACCGACTGACATGCACTAGTTGCATAAGGTGGCTGGCGGGTGTCTGTCTCTCCCACCTTAGTTGGAGCGGAATCGATGAACAGGGCCCTTATGAAGGGTAAATAGAAGTTGACAAAATCACGTTGTGGTGATTCGTAGGTAAGAAAACGTTCTTGCTAGAACCCAATTGCAGCCACGTAAAAGATGCAACAACAATTAGAGGACGTCTAACTTGTTTTTGCAGCGATTGATCATGTGATGTGATATGGCCAGAAGTTGTGATGAATGATGAATTGTGATGTATGAGATCATGTTCTTTGTAATAGGATTCACGACTTGCATGTCGATGAGTATGACAACCGGCAGGAGCCATAGGAGTTGTCATTATTTTTTGTATGACCTGCGTGTCATTGAATAACGTCATGTAAACTACTTTACTTTATTGCTAAACGTTAGTCATAGAAGTAGAAGTAGTCGTTGGCGTGACAACTTCATGAAGACACGATGATGGAGATCATGATGATGGAGATCATGGTGTCAAGCCGGTGACAAGATGATCATGGAGCCCCGAAGATGAAGATCAATGGAGCTATATGATATTGGCCATATCATGTCACAACTATATAATTGCATGTGATGTTTATTATGTATTATGCATCTTGTTTACTTAGGACGACGGTAGTAAATAAGATGATCCCTTATAAAATTTCAAGAAGTGTTCTCCCCTAACTGTGCACCGTTGCTACAGTTCGTCGCTTCTAAGCACCACGTGATGATCGGGTGTGATGGATTCTTACGTTCACATACAACGGGTGTAAGACAGTTTTACACAGCGAAAACACTTAGGGTTAACTTGACGAGCCTAGCATGTGCAGACATGGCCTCGGAACACGGAGACCGAAAGGTCGAACACGAGTCGTATGGAAGATACGATCAACATGAGAATGTTCACCGACGATGACTAGTCCGTCTCACGTGATGATCGGACACGGCCTAGTCGACTCGGATCGTGTAACACTTAGATGACTAGAGGGATGTCTAATCTAAGTGGGAGTTCATAATTTGATTAGAACTTTATTATCATGAACTTAGTCTAAAACCTTTGCAAATATGTCTTGTAGATCAATGGCCAACGCTAATGTCAACATGAACTTCAACGCGTTCCTAGAGAAAACCAAGCTGAAAGATGATGGCAGCAACTATACGGACTGGGTCCGGAACCTGAGGATCATCCTCATAGCTGCCAGGAAACAATATGTCCTAGAAGGACCGCTAGGTGACGCTCCCGTCCCAGAGAACCAAGACATTATGAATGCTTGGCAGTCTCGTGCTGATGATTACTCCCTCGTTCAGTGCGGCATGCTTTACAGCTTAGAACCGGGGCTCCAAAAGCGTTTTGAGCACCACGGAGCATATGAGATGTTCGAAGAGCTGAAACTAGTTTTTCAAGCTCATGCCCGGGTCGAGAGATATGATGTCTCCGACAAGTTCTACAGTTGTAAGATGGAGGAAAACAGTTCTGTCAGTGAGCACATCCTGAAGATGTCTGGGTTGCACAACCGTATGACCCAGCTGAACATTAACCTCCCAGATGAGGCGGTCATTGACAGAATCCTCCAGTCGCTCCCACCAAGCTACAAGAGCTTTGTGATGAACTACAACATGCAGGGGATGGAAAAGACCATTCCTGAAGTGTTCTCGATGCTGAAGTCAGCAGAGGCTGAAATCAAGAAAGAACATCAAGTGTTGATGGTCAATAAGACCACTAAGTTCAAGAAGGGCAAGGGTAAGAAGAACTTCAAGAAGGACGGCAAAGATGTTGCCGCGCCTGGTAAGCCAGTTACCGGGAAGAAGTCAAAGAATGGACCCAAGCCTGAGACTGAGTGCTTTTATTGCAAGGGGAAGGGTCACTGGAAGCGGAACTGCCCCAAATACTTAGCGGATAAGAAGGCCGGCAACACCAAAGGTATATTTGATATACATGTGATTGATGTGTACCTTACCAGTAATCGTAGTAACTCCTGGGTATTTGATACCGGTGCCGTTGCTCATATTTGTAACTCACAGCAGGAGCTGCGGAATAAACGGAGACTGGCAAAGGACGAGGTGACGATGCGCGTCGGGAATGGTTCCAGAGTCGATGTGATCGCCGTCGGCACGCTGCCTCTACATTTACCTACGGGATTAGTTTTGAACCTTAATAATTGTTATTTAGTGCCAAGTTTGAGCATGAACATTGTATCAGGATCTCGTTTAATACGAGATGGCTACTCATTTAAGTCTGAGAATAATGGTTGTTCGATTTATATGAGAGATATGTTTTATGGTCATGCTCCGATGGTCAATGGTTTATTCTTAATGAATCTCGAGCGTAATATTACACATGTTCATAGTGTAGATGCCAAAAGATTTAAAGTTGATAACGATAGTCCCACATACTTGTGGCACTGCCGCCTTGGTCACATTGGTGTCAAGCGCATGAAGAAGCTCCATGCCGATGGACTTTTAGAGTCTCTTGATTATGAATCGTTTGACACGTGCGAACCATGCCTCTTGGGCAAAATGACCAAGACTCCGTTCTCCGGAACAATGGAGCGAGCAACCAACTTGTTGGAAATCATACATACCGATGTGTGCGGTCCAATGAGCGTTGAGGCTCGCGGAGGATATCGTTATGTTCTCACTCTCACAGATGACTTGAGTAGATATGGGTATGTCTACTTAATGAAACACAAGTCTGAGACCTTTGAAAAGTTCAAGGAATTTCAGAATGAGGTAGAGAATCAACGTGACCGAAAGATAAAATTCTTACGATCAGATCGTGGAGGAGAATACTTAAGTCACGAATTTGGTACACACTTAAGGAAATGTGGAATCGTTTCACAGCTCACGCCGCCTGGAACACCTCAGCGAAACGGTGTGTCCGAACGTCGTAATCGCACTCTATTGGATATGGTGCGGTCTATGATGTCTCTTACCGATTTACCGCTATCATTTTGGGGATACGCTCTAGAGACAGCTACATTCACTTTAAATAGGGCACCGTCTAAATCCGTTGAGACGACACCGTATGAATTATGGTTTGGAAAGAAACCTAAGCTGTCGTTTCTGAAAGTTTGGGGATGCGATGCTTATGTCAAGAAACTTCAACCTGAAAAGCTCGAACCCAAGTCGGAAAAATGCGTATTCATAGGATACCCTAAGGAAACTGTAGGGTATACCTTCTACTTAAGATCCGAAGGCAAGATCTTTGTTGCCAAGAACGGATGCTTTCTGGAAAAAGAGTTTCTCTCGAAAGAAGTAAGTGGGAGGAAAGTAGAACTCGATGAAGTACTACCTCTTGAGCGGGAAAGTGGCGCAGCGCAGGAAACCGTTCCTGTGATGCCCACACCAACTGAAGAGGAAAACAATGATAATGATCAAGGTACTTCGGATCAAGTTACTGCTGAACTTCGTAGGTCCACAAGGACACGTTCCGCACCAGAGTGGTACGGCAACCCTGTCCTGGAAATCATGTTGTTAGACAACAATGAACCTTCGAACTATGAAGAAGCAATGGCGGGCCCGGATTCCAACAAATGGCTTGAAGCCATGAAATCCGAGATAGAATCCATGTATGAAAACAAAGTATGGACTTTGACAGACTTGCCCGATGATCGGCGAGCGATAGAAAACAAATGGATCTTTAAGAAGAAGACGGACGCGGATGGTAATATTACCATCTATAAAGCTCGACTTGTCGCTAAGGGTTATCGACAGGTTCAAGGGATTGACTACGACGAGACATTCTCTCCCGTAGCGAAGCTAAAGTCCGTCCGAATCATGTTAGCAATTGCCGCATACTATGATTATGAGATATGGCAGATGGACGTCAAAACAGCATTCCTTAACGGGCATCTTAAGGAAGAACTGTATATGATGCAGCCGGAAGGTTTTGTCGATCCTCGGAACGCTAACAAAGTATGCAAGCTCCAGCGATCCATTTATGGACTGGTGCAAGCATCTCGGAGTTGGAACATTCGCTTTGATGAGATGATCAAAGCGTTTGGGTTTATGCAGACTTATGGAGAAGCCTGCGTTTACAAGAAAGTGAGTGGGAGCTCTGTAGCATTTCTCATATTATATGTAGATGACATACTCTTGATGGGAAATAATATAGAATTTCTGGACAGCATTAAGGCCTACTTGAATAAGTGTTTTTCAATGAAGGACCTTGGAGAAGCTGCTTATATATTAGGCATCAAGATCTATAGAGATAGATCGAGACGCCTCATAGGTCTTTCACAAAGCACATACCTTGATAAGATTTTGAAGAGATTCAGAATGGATCAGTCCAAGAAGGGGTTCTTGCCTATGTTACAAGGTGTGAGACTGAGCTCAGCTCAGTCACCGACCACGGCAAAAGATAAAGAAGAGATGAGTGTCATCCCCTATGCTTCAGCCATAGGATCTATTATGTATGCCATGCTGTGTACCAGACCCGATGTAAACCTTGCCGTAAGTTTGGTAGCAAGATACCAAAGTAATCCCGGCAAGGAACACTGGACAGCGGTCAAGAATATCCTGAAGTACCTGAAAAGGACGAAGGACATGTTTCTCGTTTATGGAGGAGACGAAGAGCTCGTCGTAAAGGGTTACGTCGACGCTAGCTTCGACTCAGATCTGGATGACTCTAAGTCACAAACCGGATACGTGTATATGTTGAATGGTGGAGCAGTAAGCTGGTGCAGCTGCAAGCAGAGCGTCGTGGCGGGATCTACGTGTGAAGCGGAGTACATGGCAGCCTCGGAGGCAGCACATGAAGCGATTTGGGTGAAGGAGTTCATCACCGACCTAGGAGTCATACCCAATGCGTCGGGGCCGATCAAACTCTTCTGTGACAACACTGGAGCTATTGCCCTCGCCAAGGAGCCCAGGTTTCACAAGAAGACCAGGCACATCAAGCGTCGTTTCAACTCCATCCGTGAAAATGTTCAAGATGGAGACATAGAGATTTGCAAAGTGCACACGGATCTGAATGTCGCAGATCCGCTGACTAAACCTCTCTCGCGTGCAAAACATGATCAACACCAGAACTCTATGGGTGTTCGATTCATCACAATGTAACTAGATTGGTGACTCTAGTGCAAGTGGGAGACTGTTGGAAATATGCCCTAGAGGCAATAATAAAAGTATTATTATATTTCATTGTTCATGATAATTGTCTTTTATTCATGCTATAACTGTATTATCCGGAAATCGTAATACACGTGTGAATACTTAGACCACAATATGTCCCTGGTAAGCCTCTAGTTGACCAGCTCGTTGTGATCAACAGATAGTCATGGTTTCCTGACTATGGACATTGGATGTCGTTGATAACGGGATCACATCATTAGGAGAATGATGTGATGGACAAGACCCAATCCTAAGCATAGCATAAAAGATCGTGTAGTTCGTTTTGCTAGAGCTTTGCCAATGTCGAATATCTCTTCCTTAGACCATGAGATCGTGTAACTCCCGGATACCGTAGAGTGCCTTGGGTGTATCAAACGTCACAACGTAACTGGGTGACTATAAAGGTGCATTACAGGTATCTCCGAAAGTAGCTGTTGGGTTGACACGGATCGAGACTGGGATTTGTCACTCCGTATGACGGAGAGGTATCTCTGGGCCCACTCGGTAATGCATCATCATATTGAGCTCAATGTGACCAAGGTGTTGGACACGGGATCATGCATTACGGTACGAGTAAAGTGACTTGCCGGTAACGAGACTGAACAAGGTATTGGGATACCGACGATCGAGTCTCGGGCAAGTAACGTACCGATTGACAAAGGGAATTGCATACAGGGTTTGATCGAATCCTCGACATCGTGGTTCATCCGATGACAACATCGAGGAGCATGTGGGAGCCATCATGGGTATCCAGATCCCGCTGATGGTTATTGACTGAGAGCGTCTCGGTCATGTCTGCATGTCTCCCGAACCCGTAGGGTCTACACACTTAAGGTTCGGTGACGCTAGGGTTATGAAGATATGTATATGCAGAAACCCGAATGTTGTTCGGAGTCCCGGATGAGATCCCGGACGTCACAAGGAGTTCCGGAATGGTCCGGAGGTAAAGAATTATATATAGGAAGTGCTATTTCGGGCATCGGGACAAGTTTCGGGGTTATCGGTATTGTACCGGGACCACCGGAAGGGTCCCGGGGGTCCACCGGGTGGGGCCACCTGTCCCGGGGGGCCACATGGGCTGTAGGGGGTGCGCCTTGGCCTTCATGGGCCAAGGGCACCAGCCCCTATAGGCCCATGCGCCTAGGGTTTCCCCCTAGGAGGAGTCCTAGTGGTGGAAGGCACCCCTAGGTGCCTTGGGGGGGAGGGAAACCTCCCCTAGGCCGCCGCCCCCCCTAGTAGATCTCATCTACTAGGGCCGGCGCCCCCCCTTGGCACCCCTATATATAGTGGGGGAGAGGAGGGACTTCATACACCAGCCCCTGGCGCCTCCATCTCCCCCCGTTACGTCTCTCCCTCGTAGTCTCGGCGAAGCCCTGCTGCTGTGACGCCCTGCATCCACCACCACGCCGTCGTGCTGCTGGATCTTCATCAACCTCTCCTTCCCCCTTGCTGGATCAAGAAGGAGGAGACGTCTCCCGTCCCATACGTGTGTTGAACGTGGAGGTGCCGTCCGTTCGGTGCTGGTCATCGGTGATTTGGATCACGTCGAGTACGACTACATCATCACCTTGCAAGCTTCCGCACGCGATCTACAAGTGGTATGTAGATGCAAACTCTCTCCCTTGACTCGTTGCTTAGATGAACTCATAGATGGATCTTGGTGAAACCGTAGGAAAAATTTTAATTTTCTGCAACGTTCCCCAACAGAGAGGGGGAGGCCGACCGGCCCCTGTAGGGCGCGCCACAGAGAGGATTCCTACTAGGACTCCAAGTCCTAGTAGGATTCCACTTGGTGGAAGGGGGGAGAAGGAAGGGAGAGGGAGAGGGAAAGGAAAGGGCCCCGCTTCCCCTAGTCCAATTCGGACCGCCAAGGGGGGGCGTCCAGCCCCTTGCGGCCCTTCTCTATCTCCACTAAGGCCCGTGAAGGCCCATTAGTTCCCCCCGGGGGTTCCGATAACCCTCCGGCACTCCGATAGTTATCTGGTACCTCTCGGAACTTATCCGATGTCCGAATAACGTCGTCCAATATATCATTCTTTATGTCTCGACCATTTCGAGACTCCTCATTATGTCCGTGACCTCATTTGGGACTCCGAACAAACTTCGGTCATCAAATCACATAACTCATAATACAAATCATCATCGAACATTAAGCGTGTGGACCCGCAGGGTCCGAGAACTATGTAGACATGACCGAGACACATCTCCGGTCAATAACCAATAGCGGAACCTGGATGCTCATATTGGCTCCTACATATTCTACGAAGATCTTTATCGGTCAAACCGCATAACAACATATGTTGTTCCCTTTGTCATCGGTATGTTACTTCCCCGAGATTCTATCGTCGGTATCATCATACCTAGTTCAATATCGTTACCGGCAAGTCTCTTTACTCGTTCCACAATGTATCATCCCATAACTAACTCATTAATCACATTGCTTGCAAGGCTTATAGTGATGTGCATTACCGAGAGGGCCCAGAGATACCTCTCCGATACTCGGAGTGACAAATCCTAATCTCGATCTATGCCAACTCAACAAAAACCATCGGAGACACCTGTATAGCATCTTTATAATCACCCAGTTACGTTGTGAGGTTTGATAGCACACAAGGTGTTCCTCCGGTATTCGGGAGTTGCATAATCTCATAGTCAGAGGAACATGTACAAGTCATGATGAAAGCAATAGCAATAAAACTAATCGATCATAATGCTAAGTTAACGGATGGGTCTTGTCCATCACATCATTCTCTAATGATGTGATCCCGTTCATCAAATGACAACACATGTCTATGGTCAGGAAACTTAACCATCTTTGATTAACGAGCTAGTCAAGTAGAGGCATGCTAGGGACACTCTGTTTGTCTATGTATTCACACATGTACTAAGTTTCTGGTTAATACAATTCTAGCATGAATAATAAACATTTATCATGATATAAGGAAATATAAATAACAACTTTATTATTGCCTCTAGGGCATATTTCCTTCAGTCTCCCACTTGCACTAGAGTCAATAATCTAGATTACATAGTAATGATTCTAACACCCATGGAGTCTTGGTGCTGATCATGTTTTGTTCTAGAGAGAGGCTTAGTCAACGGGTCTGCAACATTCAGATCCATATGTATTTTGCAAATCTCTATGTCTCCCTCCTTGACTTGATCACGGATGGAATTGAAGCGCCTCTTGATGTGTTTGGTTCTCTTGTGAAATATGAATTCCTTTGCCAAGGCAATTGCTCCAGTATTGTCACAAAAGATTTTTCATTGGACCCGATGCACTAGGTATTAGACCTAGATCGGATATGAACTCCTTCATTTGCTGCTTCCGAAGCAGCTATGTACTCCGCTTCACACGTAGATCCCGCCACAACGCTCTACTTGGAACTACACCAACTGGCAGCTCCACCATTCAATATAAATACATATCCGATTTGTGACGTAGAGTCATTCGGATCAGTGTCAAAGCTTGCATCGACATAACCATTTACGACGAGCTCTTTGTCACCTCCATAAACGAGAAACATATCCTTAGTCTTTTTCAGGTATTTTAGGATGTTCTTGACCGTTGTCCGGTGATCCACTCCTAGATTACTTTGGTACCTCCCTGCTAAACTTATAGCAAGGCACACATCAGGTCCGGTACACAACATTGCATACATGATAGAACCTATGGCTGAAGCATAGGGAATGACTTTCATTTCCTCTCTATCTTCTGCAGTGGTCGGGCGTTGAGTCTGACTGAACTTCACACCTTATAACATAGGCAAGAACCCTTTTCTTTGACTGATCCATTTTGAACTTCTTCAAAACTTTATCAAGGTATGTGCTTTGTGAAAGTCCAATTAAGTGTCTTGATCTATCTCTATAGATCTTAATGCCCAATATATAAGCAACTTCACCGAGGTCTTTCATTGAAAAATTCTTATTCAAGTGTCCTTTTATGCTATCTAGAAATTCTATTATTTCCAATCAATAATATGTCATCCACATATAATATTAGAAATGATACAGAGCTCCCACTTACTTTCTTGTAAATACAGGCTTCTCCAAAAGTCTGTATAAAACCATATGCTTTGATCACACTATCAAAGCATATATTCCAACTCCGAGAGGCTTGCACCAGTCTATAAATGGATCGCTGGAGCTTGCACACTTTGTTAGCACCTTTAGGATCGAAAAAACCTTCTGGTTGCATCATATACAACTCTTCTTTAAGATATCCATTAAGGAATGCAGTTTTGACATCCATTTGCCAAATTTCATAAACATAAAATGCGACAATTGCTAACATGATTCGGACAGACTTAAGCATCACTACGGGTGAGATGGTCTTATCGTAGTCAACTCCTTGAACTTGTCAAAAACCTTTTGCAACAGGTCGAGCTTTGTAGACATTAACATTACCGTCAGTGTCAGTCTTCTTGTTGAAGATCCATTTATTTTCTATGGCTTGCCGATCATCGGGCAAGTCAACCAAAGTCCATACTTTGTTCTCATACATGGATCACATCTCAGATTTCATGGCCTCAAACCATTTCACGGAATCTGGGCTCATCATCGCTTCCTTATAGTTCGTAGGTTCGTCATGGTCAAGTAACATGACCTCCAGAACAGGATTACCATACCACTCTGGTGCGGATCGTACTCCGGTTGACCTACGAGGTTCGGTAGTAACTTGATCTGAAGTTTCATGATCATCATCATTAGCTTCCTCACTGATTGGTGTAGGAATCACTGGAACTGGTTTCTGTGATGAACTACTTTCCAATTCGAGAGAAGGTATAATTACCTCATCAAGTTCTACTTTCCTCCCACTCACTTCTTTCGAGAGAAACTCCTTCTCTAGAAAGGATCCATTCTTAGCAACGAATATCTTGCCTTCGGATCTGTGATAGAAGGTGTACCCAACAGTCTCCTTTGGGTATCCTATGAAGACACATTTCTCCTATTTGGGTTTGAGGTTATCAGGTTGAAGCTTTTTCACATAAGCATCGCAGCCCCAAACTTTAAGAAATGACACCTTAGGTTTCTTGCCAAACCACAGTTCATATGGTGTCGTCTCAACGGATTTAGATGGTGCCCTATTTAACGTCAATGCAACCGTCTCTAAAGCATAACCCCAAAACGATAGTGGTAAATCGGTAAGAGACATCATAGATCACACAATACCTAATAAAGTATGGTTACGATGTTCGGACACACCATTACGCTGTGGTGTTCCAGGTGGTGTGAGTTGCGAAACTATTCCATATTGTTTCAAATGAATACCAAACTCATAACTCAAATATTCACCTCCACGGTCAGATCGTAGAAACTTTATTTTCTTGTTACGATGATTTTCCACTTCACTCTGAAATTCTTTGAACTTTTCAAATGTTTTAGACTGATGTTCCATCGAATAGATATATCCATATATGCTCAAATCATCTGTGAAGGTCAGAAAATAACGATACCTGCCGCGAACCTCAACACTCATTGGACCGCATACATCAGTATGTATGCTTTCCAATAAGTCAGTTGCTCGCTCCATTATTCCAGAGAACGGATTCTTAGTTATCATGCCCATGAGGCATGGTTCACAAGCATCAAGTGATTCATAATCAAGGGATTCCAAAAGCCCATCAACATGGAGTTTCTTCATGCGCTTTACACCAATATGACCTAAACTGCAGTGCCACAAATAAGTTGCACTATCATTATTAACCTTGCATCTTTTGGCTTCAATATTATGAATATGTGTATCACTACAATCGACATTTAACAAAAATAGACCACTCATCAAGGTTGCATGACCATAAAAGATATTACTCATATAAATAGAACAACCATTATTCTCTGATTTAAATGAATAACTGTCTCGTATCAAACAAGATCCAGATATAATGTTCATGCTTAACACTGGCACCAAATAACAATTATTCAGGTCTAAAACTAATCCCGATGATAGATGTAGAGGTAGTGTGCCGACGTGATCACATCGACTTTGGAACCATTTCCCACGCGCATCGTCACCTCGTCCTTAGCCAATCTTTGTTTACTTCGTAGCCCCAGTTTTGAGTTGCAAATATGAGCAACAAAACCATTATCAAATACCCAGGCACTACTACGAGCATTAGTAAGGTACACATCAATAACATGTATATCAAATATTCCTTTCACTTTGCCATCCTTCTTATATGCCAAATACTTGGGACAGTTCCACTTCCAGTGACCAGTCCCTTTGCAGTAGAAGCACTCAGTCTCAAGCTTAGGTCCAGACTTGGGTTTCTTCACTTGAGTAGCAACTTGCTTGCCGTTCTTCTTGAAGTTCCCTTTGCCCTTTTCCTTGAAACTAGTGGTCTTGTTAACCATCAATATTTGATGCTCCTTCTTGATTTCTACCTCCGCGGCCTTTAGCATCGCGAAGATCTCGGGAATTATCTTATCCATCTCTTGCATATTATAGTTCATTACAAAGCTTTTGTAGCTTGGTGGTAGTGATTGAAGAACTCTGTCAATGACACTATCATCAGGAAGATTAACTCCCAGTTGAGTCAAGTGGTTGTGGTACCTAGACATTCTGAGTATATGTTCACCGACAGAACTATTCACCTCCATTTTGCAGCTATATAACTTATTGGAGACTTCATATCTCTCAATTCAGGCATTTGCTTGAAATATTAACTTCAACTCCTCGAACATCTCAGATGCTCCATGACGTTCAAAATGTCTTTGAAGTCCCGATTCTAAGCCGTAACACATGGCACACTGAACTACCGAGTAGTCATCAGCTTTGCTCTGCCATACGTTCACAACGTCCGGAGTTGCTCCTGCAGTGGGTCTTGCACCTAACGGTGCTTCCAGGACGTAATTCTTCTGTGCAGTAATGAGGATAATCCTCAAGTTACGACCCAGTCCGTGTTGTTGCTACCATCATCTTTCAACTTAGCTTTCTCTAGGAATGCATTAAAATTCAAGGGAACGGTAGAACGGGCCATTGATCTACAACAACATAGACATGCAAAAACTATCAGGTGCTAAGTTCATGATAAATTAAAGTTCTATTAATCATATTACTTAAGAACTCCCACTTATATAGACATCCCTCTAGTCATTTAAATGATCACGTGATCCAAATCAACTAAACCATGTCCGATCATCACGTGAGATGGAGTAGTTTTCAATGGTGAACATCACTTTGTTGACACGGACGGGGGTTGGAGGGGTCGTCGCAGGAGAGGCTTTTGACCGCCGCTATTGCTGTCGATCGGGGAAGGAGGGAGGGAGAGGGGGACACAGTTTCTATGAAGCAAGGCAGCTGAGGCCTGAGGGAGATGGTGACGCTGCCTGCCTGGGGGTAGTCTGCTTTGACTGGATTTCTTTTTCCAATTTTTCATTTCTCTTTCTTTGTTTCTTCTCTTGATTGTCGGTATTTAATTAGTGCATTTCAAAGCACGTCTTCAATGTTGTCATGCCAGTGTCCCCTTTGGGCGGTTGAAAACGGGAACGCATGCCGTTGAAAAGGTGGTTTAACTTTTTGTATTGATTGGAATTACTCCACACAAACAACACGTGGAATTAAGTGCGGCTCCTTTTGTTGCTGAGATGCTGAGATTAATTAATTAATCTTCTAATAAGAAATGGTCAAACTTCTAGAAATTATTTCACAATCTATAGGAAGAGGGCAACTATGGCTTTTAAAAATAGGATGGCTATTTGTCCTTTGAACGGTGGACTGAAATCCAATATTTACAAAGTTACAATTTGACAAGGATATATGGTCACAAAGGACGAAAGTCAACTGAAATCACATTTGCTCCCTAGGTGATTTTGATAATTCATGCCAACATATATGGTGTTGGACTAATGCTTTTCATAAGTACTCCATCTGTTCCTAAATATAAGTCTTTATAGAGATTTCACTATATACCACATATGGATGTATATGGATGTATTTTAGAGTGTAGATTCACTTATTTTGCTTCGTGTGTACCCCCTTCGTTCATAAATATAAGTCTTTGTAGAGATTTCACTATGAACCACATACGGATGTATATAGATGCATTTTAGAGTGTAGATTCACTCATTTTGCTTTGTATGTAGTCCATAGTGGGATCCCTACAAAGACTTATATTTAGGAACGGAGGGAGTAGTTCATAGTGGAATCTCTACAAAAACTTATACTCCCTCCGTCCCAAAATTCTTGTCTTAGATTCGTCTAGATACGAATGTATCTAATACTAAAACATGACTTGATATATCCGCACAATAATTTTGGGATGGAGGGAGTATTTATGAACGGTGAGAGTATATTTTGTTGGATTATAGATGGGCTTACAACCATATAAGACAATAATTCCTGATTAATCTCTAAGGCCCATTTAGGTGCATGGCAAGTGGTGGCAGTTTAGTACCATACTGCTACAGTAAGAAGAGTGAGTCCCCTTTATAAGGGTTGCTCTACCACGTGCCATTGGGAGCTTGGAAATAGGAGATGTACACACGCGCTCCTCCTCCTCCGCCTGCCTCGCCTCGCCACGCCTCGCCTCGTCACGATGCACGTGTGCCGTGGGTTGCGGAAATGAGCCAAGTCGAGCCTTATTTTTGCTGGTCAAGAATGGTTAATTAATTGTGAATTAATTAACAAGTCGCTTACAGAAGTGCACTATATGAGATGTTGGCCCGTGGGTTGTTCGTGGAGGCGGGCCTAAGACACAAGCTAGGTACATTAGTGAACCAACCACTTGAGAATATCTCAGTTGATCTACATGTGTGCCTTCAAACTTTCGAATCCGCACGCTAGGATCCTATGGTGTTGCAGAAGGTTTACAATCTGAATATCCAAATTGGCTCAAAATCTTCTCAACATAGTGGAATTGCAAAAGCATAATTTCACCCTCAGTATTTCTCAGTAGCTTGATGTTCAAGATAACATCAACCACTCATAGGTCGTTCATCTTAAAGTTATGAGACAGAAAAGCCTTGACCTCCTCAATGACTTTGAGGTGGGTCCCAAATATCAGTATGTCATCGAGCATCCTGACGACCTATATAAGGAGGCACGGGCCTAAGCCCAGGCCTCCTCAATGACTTTGAGGTGGGTCCCAAATATCAGTATGTCAGGTAGATGGGCCTAGGCTCAGGCCGATTTACCTGAGGGCCTATATAAGGAGGCGCAGGCCAGTGGAGTGAACCCTAACTCAGTTCACTCACTCCCTTTTGCACAACCCTAGCCGTCACCTATTGTTCCTCTCTCTATGTTGCTTTCAGCGATCCCATCCCGACGACCGTGTGCACGGTTGATCGGGAGAGCAGGTGCCTCTGGAACCCTGTCATTCGAGATCGTGCCTAGGAGGACGGCAATAAGATCCTGCCCAAGAGGGCATATGCGACAGCTGATAGGGCAGCTGCAGCAGTTGCTGCGACGGCGGCGGCGGCTTCAAAAGCTGAGAGTGCTTGAGCAGTCGTCCGTGCCGCCGATGTCGCCCTGGCCCGGGTCAAGGCCATCCATGCCAAGATCGAGGACGCCCACACCAAGATATTATAGGCCTCCTCGGAATCCAGCATGCAACCCATGTCCGAAAAAGGCGACGAAGGCCATGGAGCACCTACTTCCTCATGAGATCGCTGAGCGGGAGCTGGAAATGCAGGAGGCGACAGAGATTAAGGACCGCCAGGAGGAGGAGTTTTGCGTGGCTGAGGAGGAGGTAGAGAAGAGCATGTTTGTTGAGGAATCGGCGGTGGAGTACCAATGTGAGCTCTGGTGCAACCACTACTACGAGTACTACAACCTTGAGGGTGGCGCCGAGGATGAGGACGATGACGACGCGGCCGACTTCAGCCTAGGGGACACAGAGTCCACCAATGGCGTCTTGTCGCCAAGACAACTCATTGACGTCTCATCTTACACTGGCGAGGCATAGCACGACGCGTCGATGGCTTTGTTAAAATTATGCGTACTTAGTCTTTGTTATTATAATGCTGGTTTTTTGTTAGAGCAATGTTTAGGTCAACTACTTCTGTTTAATTACTAAAATTGCTCGATTTAGTAAGTGTGGTCTGTGTGTTGTAGGCTCTTTTGTGTACCCAAATGAGCAACAATGTTAAATTATGCAATGACGTGGATGAGCACAGTACCCAGGGAAATTTCAACTAACATTTGAATGATCAAACTCATCGCATGCGCGTAAAGTAGAAGAATCATTTGCGATGCACACATTCGTTCAAAGTGAATGGTGTCTAGCAGCTCCGGGCGCAAAGTTTCCCTCCACCTTTTGGAACTTTTATCCTACCACCAAAATATCTAACTCTTCCCCCTCCCCACTCCTTTTCTCCCCGACCACAAGTCACATTTCCCCTATTTCCTCCTTCCTTCCTTCCCAAGCTATGTGCTTCCTCGCTTGCTTCCTGCTACTTCTTGAGCTTGCGTTGGTTTTTCCCTTGAAGAGGAAAGGGTGATGCAGCAAAGTAGAGATAAGTATTTCCCTCAGTTAGAGAACCAAGGTATCAATCCAGTAGAAGAAATGCGCAAGTCCCCAATAGTTGTACCTACACAAACAATCAAACACTTGCACCCAACGCGGTAAAGGGGTTGTCAATCCCTTCAAGGTCACTTGCAAAGGTGAGATCTCATAGAGATAGATAAAACTAAATAAAAGATAACTAAATATTTTTGGGGTTTTCTGGTTTATAGATCTGAAAATAAAAGATTGCAAAATAGTAGATCGGAAACGAATATGATGGAAAATAGACCCGGGGGCCATAGATTTCACTAGAGGTTTCTCTCATTAAGGCAAATAATACGGTGGGTGAACAAATTACTGTCGAGCAATTGATAGAAAAGCGCAAAGTTATGACGATATCCAAGGCAATGATTATGAATATAGGCATCACGTCCGTGTCAAGTAGACCGACTCCTGCCTGCATCTACTACTACTACTCCACACATCAACCGCTATACAACATGCATCTAGAGTATTAAGTTCATAAAGAACGAAGTAACGCTTTAAGTAAGATGACATGATGCAGAGGGATAAACTCAAGCAATATAATGAAAACCCCATGTTTTTATCCTCGATGGCAACAATTCAATACGTGTCTCGCTACCCCTACTTTGTCACAGGGTGAAATCACGCAAGATTGAACCCAAAACTAAGCACCTCTCCCATTGCAAGGAAAACCAATCTAGTTGGCCAAACCAAACCGATAATTCAAAGAGAAATACACAGATATCAAATCATGCATATAAGAATTCAGAGAAGATTCAAATAATATTTATAGATAAGCTGATCATAAATCCACAATTCATTGGATCTCAACAAACACACCGCAAAAGAATATTACATCAGATAGATCCCCAAGAACATCGACGAGAACATTGTATTGAGAATCAAAGAGAGAGAAGAAGCCATCTAGCTACTAGCTATGGACGCGTAGGTCTGAGGTAAACTACTCACGCTTCATCGGAAGGGCAATAGGTGTTGGGGAATGCAGTATTTCAAAAAAATTCCTATGATCACGCAAGATCTATCTAGGTGATGCAAAGCAACAAGAGGGGAGAGTGTGTCCACGTACCCTCATAGACTGAAAGCGGAAGCATTTAGTAACGCGGTTGATGTAGTCGAATGTCTTCGCGATACAACCGATCCTAGCACCGAACGTACGGCACCTCCGTGTTCAGCACATGTTCAGTACGATGACGTCCCTCGAGCTCTTGATCCAGTTGAGGACGAGGGAGAGTTCCATCAGCACGACGGTGTGGCAACGGTGATGATGAAGTTACCGGCGCAAGGCTTTGCCTAAGCACTACGACGATATGACCGAGGTGGTAAACTGTGGAGGGGACACCGCACATGGCTAAGACAATTGATATTGTCTGTTCTAGGGTGCCCTCCTACCTCCGTATATAAAGGAGGAGAGGGGGAGGCCGACCGGCCCCTATAGGGCGTGCCAGAGAGAGGATTCCTACTAGGACTCCAAGTCCTAGTAGGATTCCACTTGGTGGAAGGGGGAAGAAGGAAGGGAGAGGGAGAGGGAAAGGAAAGGCCCCCCCTTCCCCTAGTCCAATTCGGACCGCCAAGGGGGGGGGGCGTCCAGCCCCTTGCGGCCCTTCTCTATCTCCACTAAGGCCCGTGAAGGTCCATTAGTTCCCCTCGGGGGTTCCGATAACCCTCCGGCACTCCGATAGTTATCTGGTACCTCTCAGAACTCATCCGGTGTCCGAATAACGTCGTCCAATATATCATTCTTTATGTCTTGACCATTTCGAGACTCCTCGTCATGTCTGTGATCTCATCTGGGACTCCGAACAAACTTCGGTCATCAAATCACATAACTCATAATACAAATCATCATCGAACGTTAAGCGTGTGGACCCTGCGGGTCCGAGAACTATGTAGACATGACCGAGACACATCTCCGGTCAATAACCAATAGCAGAACCTGGATGCTCATATTGGCTCCTACATATTCTACGAATATCTTTATCGGTCAAACCGCATAACAACATACGTTGTTCCCTTTGTCATCGGTATGTTACTTCCCCGAGATTCTATCGTCGGTATCATCATACCTAGTTCAATATCGTTACCAGCAAGTCTCTTTACTCGTTCCACAATGTATCATCCCATAACTAACTCATTAATCACATTGCTTGCAAGGCTTATAGTGATGTGCATTACCGAGAGGGCCTAGAGATACCTCTCCGATACTCGGAGTGACAAATCCTAATCTCGATCTATGCCAACTCAACAAAAACCATCGGAGACACCTATATAGCATCTTTATAATCACCCAGTTACGTTGTGACGTTTGATAGCACACAAGGTGTTCCTCCGGTATTCGGGAGTTGCATAATCTCATAGTCAGAGGAACATGTACAAGTCATGATGAAAGCAATAGCAATAAAACTAATCGATCATAATGCTAAGTTAACGGATGGGTCTTGTCCATCACATCATTCTCTAATGATGTGATCCCGTTCATCAAATGACAACACATGTATATGGTCAGGAAACTTAACCATCTTTCATTAACGAGCTAGTCAAGTAGAGGCATGCTCGGGACACTTTGTTTGTCTATGTATTCACACATGTACTAAGTTTCTTGTTAATACAATTCTAGCATGAATAATAAACATTTATCATGATATAAGGAAATATAAATAACAACTTTATTATTGCCTCTAGGGCATATTTCCTTCAGTCTCCCACTTGCACTAGAGTCAATAATCTAGATTACAAAGTAATGATTCTAACACCCATGGAGTCTTGGTGATGATCATGTTTTGTTCTAGAGAGAGGCTTAGTCAACGGGTCTGCAATATTCTTATTGACTTGATCACGGATGGAATTGAAGCGCCTCTTGATATGTTTGGTTCTCTTGTAAAATATGAATTCCTTCGCCAAGGCAATTGCTCCAGTATTGTCACAAAAGATTTTTCATTGGACCCGATGCACTAGGTATTAGACCGTAGATCGGATATGAACTCCTTCATTTGCTGCTTCCGAAGCAGCTATGTACTCCGCTTCACACGTAGATCCCGCCACAACGCTCTACTTGGAACTATACCAACTGACAACTCCACCATTCAATATAAATATGTATCCGATTTGTGACTTAGAGTCATTCGGATCAGTATCAAAGCTTGCATCAACATAACCATTTACGACGAGCTCTTTGTCACCTCCATAAAC
Source organism: Triticum aestivum (assembly GCF_018294505.1). Taxonomy (NCBI): domain Eukaryota; kingdom Viridiplantae; phylum Streptophyta; class Magnoliopsida; order Poales; family Poaceae; genus Triticum; species Triticum aestivum. The sequence continues at coordinate 513,239,256 of NC_057800.1, read as the reverse complement.
GAGAAACATATCCTTAGTCTTTTTCAGGTATTTTACGATGTTATTGACCGTTGTCCGATGATCCACTCCTAGATTACTTTGGTACCTCCCTGCTAAACTTATAGCAAGGCACACATCAGGTCCGGTACACAACATTGCATACATGATAGAACCTATGGCTGAAGCATAGGGAATGACTTTCATTTTCTCTGTATCTTCTACAGTGGTCGGGCATTGAGTCTGACTGAACTTCACACCTTGTAACACATGCAAGAACCCTTTCTTTGACTGATTCATTTTGAACTTCTTCAAAACTTTATCAAGGTATGTGCTTTGTGAAAGTCCAGTTAAGCGTCTTGATCTATCTCTATAGATCTTGATGCCCAATATATAAGCAGCTTCACCGAGGTCTTTCATTGAAAAATTCTTATTCAAGTGTCCTTTTATGCTATCCAGAAATTCTGTATTATTTCCAATCAATAATATGTCATCCACATATAATATTAGAAATGATACAGAGCTCCCACTTACTTTCTTGTAAATACAGGCTTCTCCAAAAGTCTGTATAAAACCATATGCTTTGATCACACTATCAAAGCGTATATTCCAACTCCGAGAGGCTTGCACCAGTCTATAAATGGATCGCTGGAGCTTGCACACTTTGTTAGCACCTTTAGGATCGAAAAAACCTTCTGGTTGCATCATATACAACTCTTCTTTAAGATATCCATTAAGGAATGCAGTTTTGACATCCATTTGCCAAATTTCATAAACATAAAATGCGACAATTGCTAACATGATTCGGATAGACTTAAGCATCACTACGGGTGAGATGGTCTTATCGTAGTCAACTCCTTGAACTTGTCAAAAACCTTTTGCAACAGGTCGAGCTTTGTAGACATTAACATTACCGTCAGTGTCAGTCTTCTTCTTGAAGATCCATTTATTTTCTATGGCTTGCCGATCATCGGGCAAGTCAACCAAAGTCCATACTTTGTTCTCATACATGGATCACATCTCAGATTTCATGGCCTCAAACCATTTCACGGAATCTGGGCTCATCATCGCTTCCTTATAGTTCGTAGGTTCGTCATGGTCAAGTAACATGACCTCCAGAACAGGATTACCATACCACTCTGGTGCGGATCGTACTCCGGTTGACCTACGAGGTTCGGTAGTAACTTGATCTGAAGTTTCATGATCATCATCATTAGCTTCCTCACTGATTGGTGTAGGAATCACTGGAACCGGTTTCTGTGATGAACTACTTTCCAATTCGAGAGAAGGTACAATTACCTCATCAAGTTCTACTTTCCTCCCACTCACTTCTTTCAAGAGAAACTCCTTCTCTAGAAAGGATCCATTCTTAGCAACGAATATCTTTCCTTCGGATCTGTGATAGAAGGTGTACCCAACAGTCTCCTTTGGGTATCCTATGAAGACACATTTCTCCTATTTGGGTTTGAGGTTATCAGGTTGAAGCTTTTTCACATAAGCATCACAACCCCAAACTTTAAGAAACGACACCTTAGGTTTCTTGCCAAACCACAGTTCATATGGTGTCGTCTCAACGGATTTAGATGGTGCCCTATTTAACGTCAATGCAACCGTCTCTAAAGCATAACCCCAAAACGATAGTGGTAAATCGGTAGGAGACATCATAGATCGCACCATACCTAATAAAGTATGGTTACGACGTTCGGACACACCATTACGCTGTGGTGTTCCAGGTGGCGTGAGTTATGAAACTATTCCACATTGTTTCAAATGAATACCAAACTCATAACTCAAATATTCACCTCCGCGGTCAGATCGTAGAAACTTTATTTTCTTGTTACGATGATTTTCCACTTCACTCTGAAATTCTTTGAACTTTTCAAATGTTTCAGACTGATGTTCCATCCAGTAGATATACCCATATATGCTCAAATCATCTGTGAAGGTCAGAAAATAACGATACCTGCCACAAGCCTCAACACTCATTGGACCGCATACATCAGTATGTATGCTTTCCAATAAGTCAGTTGCTTGCTCCATTGTTCCAGAGAACGGATTCTTAGTCATCTTGCCCATGAGGCATGGTTCGCAAGCATCAAGTGATTCATAATCAAGGGATTCCAAAAGCCCATCAACATGGAGTTTCTTCATGCGCTTTACACCAATATGACCTAAACGGCAGTGCCACAAATAAGTTGCACTATCATTATTAACCTTGCATCTTTTGGCTTCAATATTATGAATATGTGTATCACTACAATCGACATTTAACAAAAATAGACCACTCATCAAGGCTGCATGACCATAAAAGATATTACCCATATAAATAGAACAACCATTATTCTCTGATTTAAATGAATAACCGTCTCGTATCAAACAAGATCCAGATATAATGTTCATGCTTAACGCTGGCACCAAATAACAATTATTCAGGTCTAAAACTAATCCCGATGGTAGATGTAGAGGTAGTGTGCCGACGTGATCACATCGACTTTGGAACCATTTCCCACGCGCATCATCACCTCGTCCTTAGCCAATCTTCATTTACTCCGTAGCCCTAGTTTCGAGTTGCAAATATGAGCAACAAAACCATTATCAAATACCCAAGCACTACTACGAGCATTAGTAAGGTACACATCAATAACATGTATATCAAATATTCCTTTCACTTTGCCATCCTTCTTATCTGCCAAATACTTGGGACAGTTCCACTTCCAGTGACCAGTCCCTTTGCAGTAGAAGCACTCAGTCTCAAGCTTAGGTCCAGACTTGGGTTTCTTCACTTGAGTAGCAACTTGCTTGCCATTCTTCTTGAAGTTCCCTTTGCCCTTTTTCTTGAAACTAGTGGTCTTGTTAACGATCAATACTTGATGCTACTTCTTGATTTCTACCTCCGCAACCTTTAGCATTGCGAAGATCTCGGGAATTATCTTATCCATCTCTTGCATATTATAGTTCATTATGAAGCTTTTGTAGCTTGGTGGCAGTGATTGAAGAACTCTGTCAATGACACTATCATCAGGAAGATTAACTCCTAGTTGAGTCAAGTGGTTGTGGTACCCAGACATTCTGAGTATATGTTCACTGACAGAACTATTCACCTCCATTTTGCAGCTATATAACTTATTGGAGACTTCATATCTCTCAATTCAGGCATTTGCTTGAAATATTAACTTCAACTCCTGGAACATCTCATATGCTCCATGACGTTCAAAATGTCTTCGAAGTCCCGATTCTAAGCCGTAACACATGGCACATTGAACTACCGAGTAGTCATCAGCTTTGCTCTGCCATACGTTCACAACGTCCGGACTTGCTCCTGCAGCGGGTCTTGCACCTAGCGGTGCTTTCAGGACATAATTCTTCTATGCAGTAATGAGGATAATCCTCAAGTTACAGACCTAGTCCGTGTAGTTGCTACCATCATTTTTCAACTTAGCTTTCTCTAGGAACGCATTAAAATTCAAGGGAACGGTAGCACGGGCCATTGATCTACAACAACATAGACATGCAAAAACTATCAGGTGCTAAGTTCATGATAAATTAAAGTTCTATTAATCATATTACTTAAGAACTCCCACTTAGATAGACATCCCTCTAGTCATTTAAATGATCACGTGATCCAAATCAACTAAACCATGTCCAATCATCACGTGAGATGGAGTAGTTTTCAATGGTGAACATCACTTTGTTGATCATATCTACTATATGATTCACGTTCGACCTTTCGGTCTCAGTGTTCTGAAGCCATATCTGCATATGCTAGGCTCGTCAAGTTTAACCTGAGTATTCTGCACGTGCAAAACTGGCTTGCACCCATTGTATGTGAACGTAGAGCTTATCACACCTGATCATCATGTGGTGTCTCGGCACGACGAACTGTAGCAACGGTGCATACTCAGGGAGAACACTTATACCTTGAAATTTAGTGAGGGATCATCTTATAATGCTACCGCCGTACTAAGCAAAATAAGATGCATAAAAGATAAACATCACATGCAATCAAAATATGTGACATGATATGGCCATCATCATCTTGTGCCTTTGATCTCCATCTCCAAAGCACCGTCGTGATCTCCATCGTCACCTTGATCTCCATCGTAGCATTGTTGTTGTCTCGCCAACTATTGCTTCCATGACTATCGCTACCGCTTAGTGATAAAGTAAAGCAATTACATGGCGATTGCATTTCATACAATAAAGCGACAACCATAAGGCTCCTGCTAGTTGCCGATAACTTTTACAAAACATGATCATCTCATACAACAAGTTATATCTCATCATGTCTTGACCATATCACATCACAACATGCCTAGCAAAAACAAGATAGACGTCCTCTACTTTGTTGTTGCAAGTTTTACGTGGCTGCTACGGGCTTCTAGCAAGAACCGTTCTTACCTACACATCAAAACCACAACGATTTTTCGTCAAGTGTGTTGTTTTAACCTTCAACAAGGACCGACCGTAGTCAAACTCGATTCAACTGAAGTTGGAGAAAGAGACACCCGCCAGCCACCTGTGTGTGAATCACGTCGGTAGAACCAGTCTCATGAACGTGGTCATGTAATGTCGGTTCGGGCCGCTTCATCCAACAATGCCGCCGAATCAAAGTAAGACATTGGTGGTAAGCAGTATGACTATTATCGCCCACAACTCATTGTGTTCTACTCATGCATATAACATCTATGCATAGAACTGGCTCGGATGCCACTATTGGGGAACGCGGTATTTCAAAAAAATCCTATGATCACGCAAGATCTATCTAGGTGATGCATAGCAATGAGAGTGGAGAGTTGATATGTCTCCAACGTATCTACTTTTCCAAACACTTTTGCCCTTGTTTTGGACTCTAACTTGCATGATTTGAATGGAACTAACCCGGACTGACGTTGTTTTCAGCAGAACCGCCATGGTGTTATTTTTGTGCAGAAATTAAAGTTCTCAGAATGACCTAAAAATCCACAGAGACACGTTTTGGAATTAATAAAAAATATTGGCGAAAGAATCAGCATCAGGGGGCCCACTGTTGGGGAAGCAGTAATTTCAAAAAAAATCCTACGCACACGCAAGATCTATCATGGTGATGCATAGCAACGAGAGGGAAGAGTGTTGTCCACGTACCCTCGTAGACCGTAAGCGGAAGCGTTATGACAACGTGGTTGATGTAGTCATACGTCTTCACGATCCGATCAATCCTAGTACCGAAAGTATGGCACCTCCACGATCTACGCACGTTCAGCTCGGTGACGTCCCACAAACTCTCGATCCAGTTGAGTGTCGAGGGGGAGCTTCGTCAGCACGACGGCATGATGACGGTGATCATGAAGCTACTGGCGTAGGTCTTCGCCTAAGCACTACGTCGATATGACCGAGGTATATTATGGTGGAGGGAGGCACCGCACACGGCTGGAAACAATCAACTTGTGTGTTCTAGGGTGCCCTGCTACCTTGAGCGCTGTGTTGGTTTTCCCCGAAGAGGAAGGGATGATGCAGTAAAGTAGCGTAAGTATTTCCCTCAGTTTTTGAGAACCAAGGTATCAATCCAGTAGGAGGCTACGCGCGAGTCCCTCGCACCTGCACAAAACAAATAAATCCTCGCAACCAACACAAATAGGTGTTGCCAGTCCCTATAAGGCCACTTACGAGAGTGAGATCTGATAGATATGATAACATAATATTTTTGGTATTTTTATGATAAAGATGCAAAGTAAAATAAAGGCAAAGTAAATAGCAAAGGAAATAACTAAGTAGTAGGAGATTAATATGATAGAGATAGGCCCGGGGGCCATAGGTTTCACTTGTGGCTTCTCTCAAGAGCATAAGTATTCTACGGCAGGTGAACAAATTACTGTTGAGCAATTGACAGAATTGAGCATAGTTATGAGAATATCTAGGTATGATCATGTATATAGGCATCACGTCCGAGACAAGTAGACCGACTCCTGCCTGCATCTACTACTATTACTCCACTCATCGACCGCTATCCAGCATGCATCTAGAGTATTAAGTTAAAAACAGAGTAACACCTTAAGCAAGATGGCATGATGTGGAGGGATAGACTCATGCAATATGAAGAAAACCCCATCTTGTTATCCTCGATGGCAACAATACAATACGTGCCTTGCTGCCCTTACTGTCACCGGGAAAGGACACCGCAAGATTGAACCCAAAGCTAAGCAATTCTCCCATTGCAAGAAAGATCAATCTAGTAGGCCAAACCAAACTGATAAGTCGAAGAGACTTGCAAAGATAACCAATCATACATAAAAGAATTCAGAGAAGATTCAAATATTATTCATAGATAGACTTGATCATAAACCCACAATTCATTGGTCTCAAGAAACACACCGCAAAAACAAGATTACATCGAATAGTTCTCCACAAGAGAGGGGGGGAACATTGTATTGAGATCCAAAAAGAGAGAAGAAGCCATCAAGCTACTAGCTATGGACCCGTAGGTCTGAAGTAAACTACTCACACTTCATCGGAGGGGCTATGGTGTTGATGTAGAAGCCCTCCGTGATAGATGCCCCCTCCGGTGGAGCTCCGGAACAGGCCCCAAGATGGGATCTCGTGGATATAGAAAGTTTCAGCAGTGGAATTAGGTTTTTGGCTCCGTCTCTGATCATTTGGGGGTACGTGGATATATATATATATATATATATATATATATATATATATATATATAGGAGGAAGGAGTACGTCGGTGGAGCAATAGGGGGCCCACGAGGGTAGAGGGCGCGCCTAGGGTAGGCAGGCGCGCCCCCCTACCTCGTGGCCTCCTGTTTTCTTTCTTGGCGTAGGGTCCAAGTCTCCCGGGTCTTGTTCGTTGAGAAAATCACGTTCCCGAAGGTTTCATTCCGTTTGGACTCCGTTTGATATTCCTTTTCTTCGAAACCCTAAAACAGGCAAAAAAACAGCAATTCTGGGTTGGGCCTCCGGTTAATAGGTTAGTCCCAAAAATAATATAAAAGTTGATAATAAAGCCCAATAATGTCCAAAACAGTAGATAATATAGCATGGAGTAATCAAAAATTATAGATACGTTGGAGACGTAGCAAGCATCCCCAAGCTTAATTCCTGCTCGTCCTTGAGTAGGTAAATGATAAAAACAGAATTTTTGATGCAGAGTGCTACTTGGCATAATTTTAATGTAATTCTTCTTAATTGTGGTATGAATATTCAGATCCGAAATATTCAAGACAAAAGTTCATATTGACATAAAAATGATAATACGTCAAACATACTAACTAAGCAAATATGTCTTCTCAAAATAACATGGCCAAAGAAAGTTCATCCCTACAAAATCATATAGTTTAGTCATGTTTCATTTTCGTCACACAAGAATGCTCTCATCATGCACAACCCAGATGACAAGCCAAGCAATTGTTTCATACTTTAGTAATATCAAACTCATAAACCTTCACGCAGTACATGAGCGCGATCCATGGATATAGCACTATGGGTGGAATAGAATAATGAGGGGGTTATGTGGAGAAGACAAAAAGGAGAAAGTCTCACATCAACGAGGCTAATCAATGGGCTAGGGAGATGCCCACTGATTGATGTTAATGCAAGGAGTAGGGATTGTCATGCAACGGATGCACTAGAGCTATAAATGTATGAAAGCTCAACAAAAGAAACTAGTGGGTGTGCATCCAACTTGCTTGCTCACGAAGACCTAGGGCACTTGAGGAGGCCCATTGTTGGAATATACAAGCCAAGTTCTATAATGAAAAATTCCCACTAGTATATGAAAGTGACAAAACAAGAGACTCTCTATCATGAAGATTACGGTGCTACTTTGAAGCACAAGTGTGGAAAAAGGATAGTAGTATTGCCCCTTTTATTTTATTTATTTTATTATTTTATTTTTTATTTGGCCTTCCTTTTTTTGGCCTTTCTTTTTTTACTTAGCCTTCCTTTTTTATTTGGCCTTTCTCTTTTTTTTTCCTTTTTTTCTTTTGGGACAATGCTCTATTAATGATGATCATCACACTTCTATTTATTTACAACTCAATGATTACAACTTGATACTAGAACAAAGTATGACTCTATATGAATGCCTCTGGCGGTGTATCGGGATATGCGATGAATCAAGAGCGACATGTATGCAAAATTATGAACGGTGGCTTTGCCACAAATACGATGTTAACTACATGATCATGCAAAGCAATATGACAATAATGAATGTGTCATGATGAACAAAATGGTGGAAAGTTGCATGGCAATATATCTCGGAATGGCTATGGAAATGCCATAATAGGTAGGTATGGTGGCTGTTTTGAGGAAGATATAAGGAGGTTTATGTGTGAAAGAGCGTATCATATCACGGGGTTTTGGATGCACCGGCGAAGTTTGCGCCAACTCTCAATGTGAGAAAGGGCAATGCACGGTACCGAAGAGGCTAGCAAGGATGGAAGGTGAGAGTTTGTATAATCCATGGACTCAACATTAGTCATAAAGAACTCACATACTTATTGCAGAAATCTACAAGTCATCAAAAACCTCAGTACTACATGCATGCTCCTAGGGGGATAGATTGGTAGGAAAAGACCATCGCTCGTCCCCGACCGCCACTCATAAGGAGGACAATCAAATAACACCTCATGTTTCAAATTTGTTACATAACATTTACCATACGTGCATGCTATGGGACTTGCAAACTTCAACACAAGTATTTCTAAATTTCACAACTACTCAACTAGCACGACTTTGATATTATCACCTCCATATCTCAAAACAATCATCAAGCATCAAACTTTTCTTAGTATTCAAATCACTCATCAGAAAATTTTATTAATCTTGAATACCTAGTATATTAGGACTTTAAGCAAATTACCATGCTATTAAGACTCTCAAAATAATCTAAGTGAAGCATGAGAGATCAATAGTTTCTATAAAACAAATCCACTACCGTGCTCTAAAAGATATAAGTGAAGTACTAGAGCAAAATTATATAACTCAAAAGATATAAGTGAAGCACATAGAGTATTCTAACAAATTCCAAATCATGTATGGCTATCTCAAAAGGTGTGTACAGCAAGGATGATTGTGGTAAACTAACAAGCAAAGACTCAAATCATACAAGACGCTCCAAGCAAAACACATATCATGTGGCGAATAAAAATATAGCTCCAAGTAAAGTTACCGATAGTAGTAGACAAAAGAGGGGATGCCTTCCGGGGCATCCCCAAGCTTTGGCTTTTAGGTGTCCTTAGATTATCTTGGGGGTGCCATGGGCATCCCCAAGCTTAGGCTCTTGCCACTCGTTGTTCCATAATCCATCAAATCTTTACCCAAAACTTGAAAACTTCACAACACAAAACTTAAAGTAGAAAATCTCGTGAGCTCCGTTAGCGAAAGAAAATAAAAGACCACTTCAAGGTACTGTAATGAACTCATTCTTTATTTATATCGGTGTTATACCTACTGTTTTCCAACTTCTCTATGGTTTATAAACTATTTTACTAGCCATAGATTCATCAAAATAAGTAAACAACACACGAAAAACAGAATCTGTCAAAAACAGAACAGTCTGTAGTAATCTGTAAGTAGCGCAAGATGTGGAGCCCCAAAAATTCTAAAATAAATTGCTGGACGTGAGGAATTTATCTATTAATCATCTGCAAAAATAATTAACTAAATAGAACTTTACAAATAAAAATGACAGCTGTTATTGTGAGCGCTAAAGTTTCTGTTGTTTACAGCAAGTTCAACAAGACTTTCCCCAAGTCTTCCCAATGGTTCTACTTGGCACAAACACTAATTAAACACAAAAAACACAACCAAAACAGAGTCTAGATAAATTATTTATTACTAAACAGGAGCAAAAATCAAGGAATAAAAACAAAATTGGGTTGCCTCCCAACAAGCGCTATCGTTTAACGCCCCTAGCTAGGCATAACAAGCAAGAATAGATCTAGGTATTGCTATCTTTGGTAGGCAATCCATAAGTGGCTCTCATAATAGATTCATAAGGTAATTTAATTTTCTTTCTAGGAAAGTATTCCATGCCTTTCCTTAATGGAAATTGGAATCTAATATTTCCTTCCTTCATATCAATAATTGCACCAATCGTTCTAAGGAAAGGTCTACCAAGAATAATAGGACATGAAGGATTGCAATCTATGTCAAGAACAATAAAATCTACGGGCACATAGTTCCTATTTGCAACAATAAGAACATCATTAATTCTTCCCATAGGTTTCTTAATAGTGGAATCCGCAAGGTGTAAATTTAGAGAGCAATCATCAAAATCACAGAAACCTAACAAATCACACAATGTCTTTGGAATCGTGGAAACACTAGCACCCAAATCACATAAAGCATAGCATGCATGATCTTTAATTTTAATTTTAATAGTTGGTTCCCACTCATCATAAAGTTTTCTAGGGATGGAAACTTCCAATTCAAGTTTTTCTTCATAAGATTGCATCAAGGCATCAACGATATGTTTAGTAAACGCTTTATTTTGACTATAAGCGTGAGGAGAATTTAGCATGGATGAGAACAAGGAAATACAATCAATCAAAGACCAATTTTCATAGTTAAATTCCTTGAAATCCATAATAGTGGGTTTAGCAACATCTAGAGTTTTAATTTCTTCAATCCCACTTTTATCAAATTTAGCATCAAGATCAAACAATTCCGAATTCTTGGAACGCCTTCTAGGTAAAGGTGGATCATATTCAGTCCCATCATATTCAAGATTCATATTACAACAAAGATTTAATAGGGGACACATCAATAACTTTTAGATCTTCATCATTATTTTCATAGGAACTAGAAGAACATGCTCTTATAAAGGCATCTTTCTTAGCACACATCCTAGCGGTTCTTTCTTTGCACTCATCAATGGAAATTCACATGGCTTTGAGAGACTCGTTGATATCATGCTTAGTGGAATAGATCTAAGTTTCAAAGAATCAACATCAAGAGCAATTCTATCAACGTTCCTAGCCAAATCATCAATTTTAAGCAATTTTTCTTCAATCATAGCAATAAATTCTTTTGCGAAGTAATAAATTCTTTAATATTAGATTCAAAATCAGAGGGCATCTTATTATAATTTCCATAAGAATTGTTGTAGGAATTACCATAATTATTAGAGGGATTACTAGGATAAGGCCTAGAGTTGAAATTTCCTCTATACGCGTTATTACCAAAATTGTTCCTACCAACAAAATTCACATCCATAGATTCATTATTATTCTCAATCAAAGTAGACAAGGGAATATCATTAGGATCAGAAGAAACACTCTTATTAGCAAATAATCTCATAAGTTCATCCATCTTTCCACTCAAAACATTAATTTCTTCTATCGCATGCACCTTTTTATTAGTAGATCTTTCAGCATGCCATTGAGAATAATTAACCATAATATTATCTAGGAGTTTAGTAGCTTCTCCTAAAGCGATTTCCATAAAAGTGCCTCCCGAAGCCGAATGTAAAAGATTTCTAGAAGCAAAATTCAATCCGGCATAAAAATTTTGAACAATCAACCACAAATTTAAACCATGAGTAGGGCAATTACGTATCATTAATTTCATTCTCTCCCAAGCTTGTGCAACATGTTCATGATCAAGTTACTTAAAATTCATAATATCATTTCTAAGAGAGATGATCTTAGCGGGAGGAAAATACTTAGAGATAAAAGCATCTTTGCACTTATTCCATGAATCAATACTATTTTTAGGCAAAGACAAAAACCAAGCTTTAGCACGATCTCTAAGCGAAAAAGGAAATAGCTTCAATTTAACATTATCATTATCCACACTTTCTTCTTTTGCATGTCACACAAATCAACGAAGCTATTAAGATGGGTAGCGGCATCTTCACTAGGAAGGCCGAAAAACAGATCTTTCATGACAAGATTCAACAAAGCAGCATTAATTTCACAAGATTCAGCATCGGTAAGAGGAGCAATCGGAGTGCTAATAAAATCATTGTTGTTGGTATTGGTGAAGTCACATAATTTAGTATTATCTTGAGCCATCGTGACAAGCAAGCAAACTAACACACAAGCAAACAAAAAGCAAGCGGGCAAATAGAGAGAGAGAGGGAGGATAGAGAGAGAGGGCGAATAAAATGGCAAGGGTGAAGTGGGGGAGAGGAAAACGAGAGGCAAATGGAAAATAATGTAATGCGGGAGATAAGGGTATGTGATGGGTACTTGGTATGTTGACTTTTGCGTAGACCTCCCCGGCAACGGTGCCAGAAATCCTTCTTGCTACCTTGAGCACTGCGTTGGTTTTCCCCGAAGAGGAAGGGATGATGCAGTAAAGTAGCGTAAGTATTTCCCTCAGTTGAGAACCAAGGTATCAATCCAGTAGGAGGCTACGCGCGAGTCCCTCGCACCTTCACAAAACAAATAAATCCTCGCAACCAACGCAAATAGGGGTTGTCAGTCCCTATAAGGCCACTTACGAGAGTGAGATCTGATAGATATGATAAGATAATATTTTTGATATTTTTATGATAAAGATGCAAAGTAAAATAAAGGCAAAGTAAATAGCAAAGAAATAACTAAGTAGTAGGAGATTAATATGATAGAGATAGACCCCGGGGCCATAGGTTTCTCTTGTGGCTTCTCTCAAGAGCATAAGTATTCTACGGTGGGTGAACAAATTACTGTTGAGCAATTGACAGAATTGAGCATAGTTATGAGAATATCTAGGTATGATCATGTATATAGGCATCACGTCTGAGACAAGTAGACCGACTCCTGCCTGCATCTACTACTACTACTCCACTCATCGACCGCTATCCAGCATGCATCTAGAGTATTAAGTTAAAAACAGAGTAACGCCTTAAGCAAGATGACATGATGTGGAGGGATAGACTCATGCAATATGAAGAAAACCCCATCTTGTTATCCTCGATGGCAACAATACAATACGTGCCTTGCTGCCCTTACTGTCACCAGGAAAGGACACCGCAAGATTGAACCCAAAGCTAAGCACTTCCCCCATTGCAAGAAAGATCAATCTAGTAGGCCAAACCAAACTGATAATTCGAAGAGACTTGCAAAGATAACCAATCATACATAAAAGAATTTAGAGAAGATTAAAATATTATTCATAGATAGACTTGATCATAAACCCACAATTCATCGGTCTCAACAAACACACCGCAAAAAGAAGATTGCATCGAATAGTTCTCCACAAGAGAGGGCGAGAACATTGTATTGAAATCCAAAAAGAGAGAAGAAGCCATCAAGCTACTAGCTATGGACCCGTAGGTCTGAAGTAAACTACTCACACTTCATCGGAGGGGCTATGGTGTTGATGTAGAAGCCCTCCGTCATAGATGCTCCCTCCAGCGGAGCTCCGGAATAGGCCCCAAGATGGGATCTCGTGGATACAGAAAGTTGCGGCGGTGGAATTAGGTTTTTGGCTCCGTCTCTGATCATTTGGGGGTACGTGGATATATATAGGAGGAAGGAGTACGTCGGTGGAGCAACAGGGGCCCACGAGGGTGGTGGGCGTGCCTAGGGTAGGCAGCGCGCCCCTACCTCGTGGCCTCCTCTTTTCTTTCTTGACGTAGGGTCCAAGTCTCCCAGGTCTTGTTCGTTGAGAAAATCACATTCCCGAAGGATTCATTCCGTTTGGACTCCGTTTGATATTCCTTTTCTTTGAAACCCTAAAACAGGCAAAAAAACAGCAATTCTGGGCTGGGCCTCCGGTTAATAGGTTAGTCCCAAAAATAATATAAAAGTGGATAATAAAGCCCAATAATGTCCAAAACAGTAGATAATATAGCATGGAGCAATCAAAAATTATAGATATGTTGGAGACGTATCATGCCCCCTGCCCCCGTATATAAAGGAGCAAGGGGGGAGGCCGGCCGACCCTTGGGGTGCGCCAGGAGAGGAGGAGTCCTCTTCCTAGTAGGAGTAGGACTCCCCTTTCCTACTCCTACTAGGAGGGGGAGAGGAAGGAGGAGAGGGAGAAGGAAAGGGGGCGCCGCCCCCCTTCCCTAGTCCAATTCGGACTAGAGGGGGAGGGGCGCGCGGCCTGCCCTGGCCGACCCTCTCTCTCTACACTAAGGCCCATGTGACCCATTAGTTCCCTGGGGGGTTCCGGTAACCCTCCGGCACTCCGGTTTTCTCCGAAATCACCCGGAACACTTCCAGTGTCTGAATATAGCCGTCCAATATATCAATCTTTATGTCTCGGCCATTTCGAGACTCCTCATCATGTCTGTGATCATATTTAGGACTCCGAACTACCTTCGGTACATCAAAACACATAAAATCATAATACCGATCATCACCGAACGTTAAGCGTGCGTACCCTACGGGTTCGAGAACTTATGTAGACATGACTAAGACTCATCTCCGGTCAATAACCAATAGCGGAACCTGGATGTTCATATTGGCTCCTACATATTCTACGAAGATCTTTATCGGTCAAACCGCATAACAACATACGTTCTTCTCTTTGTCATCGGAATGTTACTTGCCCGAGATTTGATCGTCGGTATCTCAATACCTAGTTCAATATCGTTACCAGCAAGTCTCTTTACTCGTTCCGTAATGCATAATCCCACAACTAACTCATTAGTCACATTGCTTGCAAGGATTATAGTGATGTGCATTACCCAAAGGGCCCAGAGATACCTCTCCGATACTCGGAGTGACAAATCCTAATCTTTATCTATGCCAACTCAACAAACACCATCAGAGACACTTGTAGAGCATCTTTATAGTCACCCAGTTACGTTGTGACGTTTGATAGCACACTAAGTGTTCCTTCGGTATTCAGGAGTTGCATAATCTCATAGTCATATGAACATGTATAAGTTATGGAGAAAACAATAGCAACAAACTAAACGGTCATCGTGCTAAGCTAACAGATGGGTCAAGTCAATCACATCACTCTCTAATGATGTGATCCCGTTAATCAAATGACAACTCATGTCTATGGTTAGGAAACATAACCATCATTGATTCAGCGAGTTAGTCAAGTAGAGGCATCCTAGTGACACTCTGTTTGTCTATGTATCCACACATGTACTAAGTTTCCGGTTAATACAATTCTAGCATGAATAATAAACATTTATCATGATATAAGGAAATATAAATAACAACTTTATTATTGCCTCTTGGGCATATTTCCTTCAGTCTCCCACTTACACTAGAGTCAATAATCTAGATTACATTGTAATGATTCTAACACCCATGGAGTCTTGGTGTTGATCGTGTTTTGCTCATGAGAGAGGCTTAGTCAATGGGTCTGCAACATTCAGATCCATATGTATTTTGCAAATCTCTATGTCTCCCTCCTTGACTTGGTCGCGAATGGAATTGAAGCGTCTCTTGATGTGTTTGGTTCTCTTGTGAAATCTGGATTCCTTTGCCAAGGCAATTGCACCAGTATTTCCACAAAAGATTTTCATTGGACCCGATGCACTTGGTATGACACCTAGATCGGATATGAACTCCTTCATCCAGACTCCTTCATTTGCTGCTTCTGAAGCAGCTATGTAGTCCGCTTCACATGTAGATCCCACCACGACGCTCTGCTTGGAACTGCACCAACTGACAGCTCCACTTTTTAATAAAAATAAATATCCGGTTTGTGACTTAGAGTCATTCGGATCAGTTTCAAAGCTTGCATCGATGTAACCGTTTACGATGAGCTCTTTGTCATCTCCATAAACGAGAAACATATCCTTAGTCCTTTTCAAGTATTTCAGGATGTTCTTGACCGCTGTCCAGTGATCCACTCCTGGATTACTTTGGTACCTCCCTGCTAAACTAATAGCAAGGCACACATCAGGCCTGGTACAAAGCATTGCATACATGATAGAACCTATGGCTGAAGCATAGGGAATGACTTTCATTTTTTCTCTATCTTCTGCAGTGGTCGAGCATTGAGTCTGACTCAACTTCACACCTTGTAACACAGGCAATAACCCTTTCTTTGCCTGATCCATTTTGAACTTCTTCAAAACTTTATCAAGGTATGTGCTTTGTGAAAGTCCAATTAAGCGTCTTGATCTATATAGATGTTCATGCCCAATATATAAGCAGATTTACCGAGGTCTTTCATTGAAAAATTCTTATTCAAGTATCCTTTATGCTATTCAGAAATTCAGTATCATTTCCGATCAACAATATGTCATCCACATATAATATCAGGAATGCTACACAGCTCCCACTCACTAGATTTCTTGTAAATACAGGCTTCTCCAAAAGTCTATATAAAATCATATGCTTTGATCACACTATCAAAGCGTATATTCCAACTCCGAGAGGCTTGCACCAGTCCATAAATGGATCGCTGGAGCTTACACACTTTGTTAGCACCTTTTGGATCGACAAAACCTTCTGGTTGCATCATATACAACTCTTCTTTAAGATATCCATTAGGAAATGCAGTTTTGACATCCATTTTCCAAATTTCAAAATCGTAAAATGCGGCAATTGCTAACATGATTCGGACGGACTTAAGCACCGCTACGGGTGAGAAAGTCTCATCGTAGTCAACTCCTTGAACTTGTCAAAAATCTTTCGCAACAAGTCGAGCTTTGTAGACAGTAACATTACCGCCAGTGTCAGTCTTGTTCTTGAAGATCCATTTATTCTCTATGGCTTGCCGATCATCGGGCAAGTCAACCAAAGTCCACACTTTGTTCTCATACATGGATCCCATCTCAGATTTCATGGCCTCAAGCCATTTTGCGGAATCTGGGCTCATCATCGCTTCCTCATAGTTCGTAGGTTCTTCATGGTCAAGTAACATGACCTCGAGTACATGATTACTGTACCACTCTGGTGCGGATCTTACTCTGGTTGACCTACGAGGTTCGGTAGTAACTTGATCAGAAGTTTCATGATCATCATCATTAACTTCCTCACTAGTTGGTGTAGGAATCACTGGAACTGACTTATGTGATGAACTACTTTCCAACTCGGGAGAAGGTACAATTACCTCATCAAGTTCTACTTTCCTCCCACTCACTTCTTTTGAGAGAAACTCCTTCTCTAGAAAGGATCCATTCTTAGCAACGAATATATTGCCTTTGGATCTGTGATAGAAGGTGTACCCAACAGTCTTCTTTGGGTATCCTATGAAGACACATTTCTCTGATTTTGTTCGAGCTTATTAGTCTGAAGCTTGTTCACATAAGCATCACAGCCCCAAACTTTAAGAAACGACAACTTGGGTTTCTTGCCAAACCACAATTCATAAGGTGTCGTCTCAACGGATTTAGATGGTGCCCTATTTAACGTGAATGCAGCCATCTCTAAAGCATAACCCCAAAACGATAGCGGGAAATCAGTGAGAGACATCATAGATCGCACCATATCTAATAAAGTGCGATTACGACGTTCGGACACACCATTACGCTGTGGTGTTCTGGTGTGAGTTGTGAAACTATTCCACATTGTTTCAAATGAAGACCAAACTCGTAACTCAAATATTCTCCTCCATGATCAGATCGTAGAAACTTTATTTTCTTGTTATGATGATTTTCCACTTCACTCTGAAATTCTTTGAACTTTTCAAATGTTTCACACTTATGTTTCATCAAGTATATATACCCATATCTGCTCAAATCATCTGTGAAGGTAAGAAAATAACGATACCCGCCGCGAGCATGAACACTCATCGGACCGCATACATCAGTATGTATTATTTTCAACAAGTCTGTTTCTCGCTCCATTGTTCCGAAGAACGGGGTCTTAGTCATCTTGCCCATGAGCCATGGTTCGCAAGCATCAAGTGATTCATAATCAAGTGATTCCAAAAGTCCATCAGCATGGAGTTTCTTCATGCGCTTTACACCAATATGACCTAAATGGCAGTGTCACAAATAAGTTGCACTATCATTATTAAACTTATATCTTTTGGCTTCAATACTATGAACATGTGTATCACTACTATCAAGATTTAGTAAAAATAGACCACTCATCAAGGGTGCATGACCATAAAAGATATTACTCATATAAATAGAACAACCATTATTCTCTGATTTAAATGAATAACTGTCTCGCATCAAACAAGATCCAGATATAATGTTCATGCTCAACGCTGGCACCAAATAACAATTATTTAGGTCTAAAACTAATCTTGAAGGTAGATGTAGAGGTAGGGTGCCGACGGCGATCACATCGACTTTGGAACCATTTCCCACGCGCATCGTCACCTCGTCCTTAGCCAATTTTCGCTTAATCCACAGCCCATGTTTCGATTTGCAAATATTAGCAACAGAACTAGTATCAAATACCCAGGCGTTACTGCGAGCATTAGTAAGGTACACATCAATAACATATATATCAAATATACCTTTCACTTTGCCATCCTTCTTCTCCGCCAAATACTTGGGGCAGTTCCGCTTCCAGTGACCAGTCCCTTTGCAGTAGAAGCACTCAGTCTCAGGCTTAGGTCCAGACTTAGGCTTCTTCACTTGAGCAGCAACTGGCTTCTTGTTCTTCTTGAAGTTCGCTTTCTTCCCTTTACCCTTTTTTCTTGAAACTGGTGGTCTTGTTGACCATCAACACTTGATGCTCCTTCTTGATTTCTACCTCCGCAGCCTTTAGCATTGCGAAGAGCTCGAGAATCGTCTTATCCACCCCTTGCATATTATAGTTCATCACAAAGCTCATGTAGCTTGGTGGCAGTGATTGAAGAACTCTGTCAATGACACTATCATCAGCAAGATTAACTCCCAGCTGAGTCAAGTGGTTGTGGTACCCAGACATTCTGAGTATCTGTTCACTGACAGAACTATTCTCCTCCATTTTGCAGCTGTAGAACTTATTGGAGACTTCATATCTCTCAATTCGGGCATTTTCTTGAAATATTAACTTCAACTCCTGGAACATCTCATATGCTCCATGACGTTCAAAATGTCGTTGAAGTCCTGGTTCTAAGCCGTAAAGCATGGCACACTGAACTATCGAGTAGTCATCAGCTTTGCTCTGCCAGGTGTTCACAACATCTGGCGTTGCTCCTGCAGTGGGTTTGGCACCTAGCGGTGCTTCCAGGATGTAATTCTTCTATGAAGCAATGAGGATAATCCTCAAGTTACGGACCCAGTCCGTGTAGTTGCTACCATCATCTTTCAACTTAGTTTTCTCTAGGAACACATTAAAATTCAATGGACCAACAACATGGGCCATCTATCTACAACAACATAGGCATGCAAAAAACTATCAGGTACTAAGTTCATGATAAATTAAAGTTCAATTAATAAAATTAATTAAGAACTCCCACTTAGATAGACATCCCTCTAATCATCTAAGTGATCATGTGATCCATATCAACTAAACAATGTCCGATCATCACATGAGATGGAGTAGTTTTCAATGGTGAACATCACTATGTTGATCATATCTACTATATGACTCACGCTCGACCTTTCGGTCTCAGTGTTCCGAGGCCATATCTGCATATGCTAGGCTCATCAAGTTTAACCCGAGTATTCTGCATGTGCAAAACTGGCTTGCACCCATTATATGTGAATGTAGAGCTTATCACACCCGATCATCATGTGGTGTCTCGTTACGACGAACTGTAGCAATGCTGCATACTCAGGGAGAACACTTATACCTTGAAATTTAGTGAGAGATCATCTTATAATGCTACCGCCGAACTAAGCAAAATAAGATGCATAAAGGATAAACATCACATGCAATCAATATAAGTGATATGATATGGCCATCATCATCTTTTGCCTTTGATCTCCATCTCCAAAGCACCGTCATGATCACCATCGTCACCGGCTTGACACCTTGATCTCCATCGAAGCATCATTGTCGTCATGCCAACTATTGCCTCCACGACTATCGCTACTGCTTGGTGATAAAGTAAAGCAATTACATGGCGATTGCATTTCATACAATAAAGCGACAACCATATGGCTCCTGCCAGTTGCCGATAACTGTGTTACAAAACATGATCATCTCATACAATAAAATTTAGCATCATGTCTTGACCATATCACATCACAACATGCCCTACGAAAACAAGTTAGACGTCCTCTACTTTGTTGTTGCAAGTTTTACGTTGGTGCTACGGGCTGAGCAAGAACCGTTCTTACCTACGCATCAAAAACCACAACGTGGTATATTGATTGCTTTTTGATCTTCATGTAGAACCCTGTTCATTGAATCTGATTCAACTAAAGTTGGAGAAACTGACACCCACCAGCCACCTGTGTGCGAAGCACGTCGGTAGAACCAGTCTCGCGTAAGAGTACACGTAATGTCGGTCTGAGCCGCTTCATCCAACAATACCGCTGAATCAAGAATCAACTAGTGATGGCAAGCAATATGTATATACCCACGCCCACAACTCCTTTGTGTTCTACTCATGCATATAACATTTACGCATAGACCTGGATCTGATGCCACTGTTGGGGAACGCGGTGATTTCAAAAAAAATCTTACGCACACGCAAGATCTATCATGGTGATGCATAGCAACGAGAGGGAAGAGTGTTGTCCACGTACCCTCATAGACCGTAAGCGGAAGCGTTATGACAACGCGGTTGATGTAGTCGTACGTCTTCACGATCCGATCGATCCTAGTACCGAAAGTACGACACCTCCGCGATCTGCACATGTTTAGCTCGGTGACGTCCCACGAACTCTAGATCTAGCTGAGTGTCGAGGGAGATCTTCATCAGCACGATGGCGTGATGACGGTGATGATGAAGCTACCGACACAGGGCTTCGCCTAAGCACTACGACGATATGACCGAGGTGGATTATGGTGGAGGGGGGCACCATACATGGCTGGAAACAATCAACTTGTTTGTTCTAGGGTGCCCCTTGCCCCCGTATATAAAGGAGCAAGGGGGAAGGCTGGCCGGCCCTTGGGGCGCGCCAGGAGAGGAGGATTCCTCCTCCTAGTAGGAGTAGGACTCCCCTTTCCACTACAAAAAAATACACTTCCGTGATGATACGTGTTTGTCACAGTAGGTCGCTTTTTTTGTCATGCATGTACATCCGTGACAAATTTATGACAAAATCAAGATAGTCATACCTGTGCTGTCGTAGAAGTGTTCCATGACATTACCAAAATTATCATCACGGAAGTGTCCACTTCCATGACGATAAATCGCGCGTCACAGAAGTGCTTTCGTCAAGGGTGACCGACACGTGGCATCCACCGTAATGGAACGCTGTTAAGCTATCGGGTCGGGTTTTGGATCTGATAACCCGTTAACAGCCCCGACCAATGGGAAATTTCCACGTGTAAAATTCTTATTGGCCGGACGAAACACATGTCAGCTCGTCAGTGGGTCAGATAGGCGCCTATGATATGTCGACACGTGCCACGGCCCACCACTGGCCCATTTAGCTTACAAAGCCGGCCCGTTTGACTTGGTCAAAAGTTAACGGGCTGGCCCATGAAAAGCCTGTTAACGGTCTCTTCGCAAATAGCCCATTTTACGGCCCGTTAACTCACGGCCCGTTAGGCCCTAAAGGAAATCGGCCCAACAACGTCATGTGGGCCGTCGAATATAACACCAGCCCATTTCACTTTCGGCCCATGTATGGCCCACGACGTCTTTCGGCCCATATGAGGCCTTCGTATCTTTCGGCCCTTTACAGGCCCACGGTGACTCTAGCCCATAATGAACAGTAATTTTCTTTATACCCGTTAACGGCCCGTGATTTACATGGGCCGTTTCCAGCCCGTGTTAGCTTTCGGCCTATTGACGGCCCATACGTTCTTGGGCTCCTTTTCGGCCCTCGATTACTTCCGGCCCGTTACTGGCCTGTTCCCCTAATGGGCCAAATTCGGCCCATGGCAAGAGTCGGCCCGTTACTGGCCTGTTCCCCTAATGGGCCAAATTGGCCCATGGCAAGAGTCGGCCCGTTACTGGCCTGTTACCCTAATGGGCCAAATTCGGCCCATGGCAAGAGTCGGCCCGTTTCTGGCCTGTTAACCCGTTGCGCCGTTTCCAGCCCGTCCTATATTCTGGCCCATTAACGACCCGTTATGCCTGTGACAGAATTAAGCCTTTGCTGTCCTACGGCCTGTTAACGGCCTGTTACCGTGCTGGGCCGATACCAATTACGCCCGATTACGGCCCATGTAGACCCATTTATCCGACGGCCCGAGGCCCACCGATTACAGGCCCATTTATCGACGGCCCGTAGGAGACCCATGGATCCTACGGCCCGTATATGGCCCATGGTAGTTGCGGCCACTAGCAAACCAGGGAAAAAGAAGACTAGGAAATAAATAAGGCCGAAACTAACGCTAGGCTATTAAGGCGATTGCACAGATTACATCCACTCGGCATCAAAGATCGCCACCAGTGCAAATATAGGGAACACCCTACACTATACAAAAATGGCTTGCTGTTTTCTTCAGCCGGTGGCTGCACGTTAAGAATAAATTTTGTATCGCACCAAAACAAATTACAACTATATAACAAAAGGAAGGTTGGCATAAAACTTAACAGTCTAGCAGATAAATGCACCACCAGAAGTTCAGAAGCTCAGTTCATTTGACCTGACTGTTACGTTTTCATGCTGTATTGTCCGATGGAGCACCATAACCCTCGCCTTCATTTCCCCTAGGCTCCTGAACAACATAGCAAATGTCTGATAGTCTGGTTTCAAAACCATGCATATCTTGACGACATTGAGCAATGTTTCTCCTTGTTTCACAAAGGGTCTCTGTTAGGGAATGGACTTGTGTCTGGAGCGCAGATACAACATTGCTTTGAGCTTGCATATCTTGATCATGAGGCAGTTTGGACGATATTGCCTTAACAACCAACCCAGTATTACGCAGGAACGTGCTTTTGGCACTGTTAGTGGACAGGTACTGACCCACTGCAGCAAGAGCTGACATTGCGGTTATAGTTGCCTCGCCACCTTCAGAAGGTGGCGGTTCCACCATTTTTTCCATAGCTCGCTGAAAAGTTGAGGTTTTACATTAGTAGTACCAGAACAGAAGATATTAAGGAGGCAGCAAAACCAAACAAAATAGCTTTGGTCTATATACAGAACTTATTCTGGTGAACCCATGTAAAATATTAGTTGTATTTTATTGCAAAGTACATAATAAAACCAGGTTCCAAACATATGACCATGTACCATCGCTAATGTATTGTCTATTTCTTCACATTGTATTGAGGGCTAAGGATAAAGAGACGAAGTTTATAATACGGTAAGCATAGTATGACATCATTCATATCACAAAACAACTGAGAACAGACAAACAGGCAATTGTAACGTTGTGTGGGCAAGTCCAGCACGGAACTAGATTACGGGTCAAGATCAAAGGAACATCACTCCTCTCTTTTAAACCTTGTAAGGTGCAATGACACGCTAGGAAATTGTGTATAAAATTGAAAAGAGTAATAGATATTGGCTGCAAACCATGCAGTTCAAGGCACAAGTCAGAGTAAGTAGTAGTTAAAAGGCATGAGGATTAAGGACTTACAACAGCGGCTTTGACTGGTGTAGTCATGCCCTTCTTCTTGCTGGTGTGACAATCCTTGAAGATTTCCACAGCATTTGGTTCAGGTACTTTTTGGTCCTTGCGGGCTTTCCTCTGCATTTTGAACAAGTCAATATAGATCTGATAATATGGTACAACGAAAAGAGTGAAATAGCAACTAATTACAAGAGCCTCGCAGTGTGCAGTATAGCTACGAGATCCTGTCGTCTATTGGAATTTAACTTTCGTACGGTTGGCCTTGTTCTTTGAGCAGTTCACCTACAAGAAGATAGATTTGTGTGGCACATGCGTAAATAGGACTTCAACATGTGATCTGATCACATATATATAATGTACCTGATACTTCGGATCAGACCAGTGTTTAACAAGGCCTCTCCAGTCTTCATCCGATATATTTTCCACTGGAGATGTTTGGGAAAGTTCACTGTTAGCCTTGCCTTCAAAGTGAGTTTTCCTCAAGTTATACCAATACTGTCGCAGAGCAGACTTGAACACATGGGTGCAAGCTTGTCTGGTTGCATCATCTTGGCTATCCAACTTGAACCTCATCTGTTGAAAATTATGGGAGTCTCATTATCAGCAACCTAGAAAGTATGGGACAGAGCAAGACGATATTACTAGTTTCCATACATAACCATACTTACAGATAAATGGTCGAGGAAGGTGTTGAACTGGGTTTCGTCTTTGTCATTCCTGTACTGAATCCATGTTGGGAGGATACGTACATGACACCTAACGGCAACCGCTGCCTCTGATACTAACTTGGCTGACTCTGTAGCATCACGTGGCCTTTTTAAACCTGCCTCAAAACGGATCTCCATTCTTCCTCCTCTAGATTTAGTTAACCTATCGAGCATTATCCCTGATGTTTGTTTCCTCTTGCGCCTAGGTGCTAGTCCAACAACAAACATAGGAAGTGTTAGTGTACATCAAACTGTGAGACTACATATAAAGAAGCATGCAACTGTAACTTGACTCCAGCAACTACCTTCTTGCTGTTGAAGCTCACAAGGTTCATCTGATATTGCCAACTCGTCTTGTGTCAAGAGTGCTTGGGAAGTAGTGTCAGGTGGCAAGGGAGCTTGGGAACGTGCTGCTAGCTCAGTTGACGCACGAGTAAGTCGTGCAGCTGGTAGTACTGTGGTAGGTGTTGCAAGAACTAGGGCTGTCTCTGCTTGTTTGGTGGCAGCTATTTGTTTCTGTTTGGCTTTTTTTGCAACTCGTGTAGCATGGGATGCCGTGTTTGTAGAATTTTCCGCTGGACTTTGACCTTCTATTGCACCATCAGTACCAGCAGAATCTGCAGGATTCATCCGCTTCTCATTCCCTGCCATTCTGTGTTTCTTCCTCTTTCTCTGTGCCATGTTAAGTCAAGCCGACAAGAAAAACGAATAACAATTTAGTTCTTCAGAACAAATTGATGCGTGATGCAGACGAACTGAACTTTGATGTTAGACAACCACATGATAGGAGGATGTAATATGTATGAAAAACAGGACGGAAGAGATAACCAGAACTATGATGTGTAAACTAAGAAGAAGACATTTCACCAAATTAGAAGCAATGCAATGGAAGGTAGACACCATATGAAAGATGCTACAAATATCGCTCTGCCAAGTTAACAGTGTCTCATCATAAATGGCGTTTAAACAAATGTGAAGCAGTACAAGAAATAAATCATATGCAAGATGCAAACAACATCACACTACCATGTTAGAGGTCTCGTCATTAGTGCCATTGCATTCAGCATTGCATATTCACAGCTTATGATGTGTAAACTAAGGAGAAGGCATTTCAACAAATTAGAAGCAATGAAAGCTAGACACCATATGAAAGATGCAACGAATATCACTCTACCAAGTTAAAACTGTCTCGTCATAAGTGCCATTTCAACAAATTAGTAGTACAAGCTAGAAAAGAATGTGAGATGTAACCTATATCACACTCCGAAGTCAAACGTGTCTTATGATAAGTGATTGTTGCAGGTTACACAACAGTAGTAATTTGATGTAAGAACATGGTGTGATAGACAGATATTGTATGTTCTAGAAACAGGAACACGTGTCTTATTCAAGTATAATGTGTAAAGTAAGCAGATGGAATTCAACAAAATTAGAAGCAATACAAGCTAGACATCACACATAACATGCAACCACATATAACAGTGCCAAGTTAGAGGGAGCACCGGTGATGCTGCACTAGGGGAGACGTGCTCATCATAAACACAGCTTTGTTGAGTGTCTATGCATGTGTTGTCTTGGAAATCATCTTGGGGGTGTGGAGGAGTAGAAACTGTAGAGGCCCTCCGTTCGGAAGGAGCACCTTTATCCGCTGCCTTGCTAACTTCCTTCCGCTTTATTGATTTTGAATTGTCAAGTAAAACCGACAAGAAAAAGCAATAAAATTCTCTCTTCAGAACTCATTCATGCATGATACTGACAATCACTACTTTGATGTAAGGCAAACACATGATACCAGGATGGAATATGTACGAAAAACAGGACGGCATGGCATGTTCACAACTGTTTGTGTAAACTAAGCAGAAACCATTCCAGCAAATAAGAAGCAATGCAAGCTAGACACCACATGAAAGATGCAACCAATATGACTCTGCCAAGTTAAAAGCGTCCCATCATAAATGGAATTTCAACAAATTAGAAGCAGCGCATGCTATAAATCATATGAAAGATGCAACTAATATCGCACTGCATATACTAAAGGTGTCTCGTCATGTTGATTGATGCGGGATACAAAAAAACAATAGTTTTATGTAAGGACATGCTTAATAGACAGATGTACTATGTACTAAATACAGGAAGGCATGTCACATTAACAGGTATAATGTATAAGCTAAGCAGACTAGCACATGCAGTTTAACCAGATTGGAAGAATTACAATCTAGACACCATATGCAACATGCAACCACATATCACGCTGCCAAGTTAGAGCAAGCACCTGCGATGCTAGTGTAGGGGAAATGCTGTAATCAACTACAGAGCTACGTTCACTATCTTCATCTAGCATTTCTGTTTCTTGAGAATCATGTCGGGAGGCTGACGCTGCATTCTTTAAATGAGGAGTAGTCCCCTTGCCTGCCTGCCTCGTCATAAGTGATTGATGAGGGATACACAAGAACATTAGTTTGATGTAAGAACATGGTTAATACACAGATGTACTAGTATGTACCAAAAACAGAAAGGCATGTCATATTCAAAGGTATAATGTGTAAGCTAAGCAGATGCAATTTAACCAAATTGGAAGCAATACAAGCTAGACATCCGGCTGGAGTGGTGAGCATGATCATCTAGGACCTGAGAGCCTGGTGGGAGGCGGGCTGCTTCGCCACCATCGCAGCTTTTTAGTTGGCTTCCAGGTGATGCCTATCTTTGCTGGGCTTGTCACTGGCTCGGCCAGTGCCCTGACTAGCTATTTGTCTTCTGGTGCTCACGGGATGGTGGTTCATGTAAAAAAATATCTTTCCTTATCTTACCGACTTCGGCCTTTCGAATACAAGCTAGACACCATATGGAACATGCAACCACATATGACACCGCGAAGTTAAAGCAAGCACCTGGGATGGTGGTTCATTGCGAGCGAGGTCATCAACTCCAGAGCTACGTTCCCCGTCTCCATCTGCTGACACTGCACCCTTTAAAGCGTTGAAACGTGTCTTGCCTAGCCGCACAACAAGCTGGAGCGACTTCTCTCTTTTCTTTTTGGCTTCTCTCATGGCAGCAGAGTCTGAAATACCCTTGCATAAAAACACAACAGTGAGAGTAAGGGTGAAGTGTGTGCAGAACTAGTGCACTGTAAAAGTAGCAGATAGCAGGTGGCTGAAAAATAAATGACAGGAGACATATGATAGCTCTACAACATTGCATGGCAAACAAAATTAGATTCTACTCCGTATGATTTTGTAATATATGAGCACAGGAAATGCAGGTACTCCTCCAGCACACCACCACATGTGGTCATATCTAAGATAACAGTCGACTGAAAATAAATAGGTCAGTCGATTTTTTAATGAACCGTCCGATCTATAAGGAACGGGCAGATGGCCTTCGTCTACCTCCCGCCAGTCACTGTTGACGATCTTTCTCGAACCGCCAGCGACCACCGGCCCAGACCCCTGCCTCCGCCGCCCACCCTCCCATCGACCTCACACCACCGCCGTGCTTGGCAGCGCCCCCAGGCCATCCCTTTAATCCCGGCCGACCTCCAGATCGGGCGCCAGTAGCTCTAGGCCGCACACGCCCCTAAGATAAACACCAAGGCGCTGCTTCCCCGGCGTAATAGGCGTACTAGCGCCTGTTACGCCGGGGAATGCTTCCGTTAATTGGGAATCAAGTGGCCAGAAATTGAAATTCAGGGGGGCGACGGACCTCTAGCTAAGGTGAAATAGTATATGAGGAGAAACCTTGTGCATCGCGAGTTACTAGGAACATCTAGTATCAAGAAGAAGCGGTCAACTAGTGTCTTCTGTGGGATGAATACCGTGCAAGTAGAGACATAAGATTTGCACGAATAAGGGAAGAGGAGTACCTTTTTCGGTTGCCGGTGTGGTCACCTCCACATGTCGCGCCGATCTTCTTGTTTTTACCAGGGAAACCAATGTTCTGGAGGGTGCATGCTTGGTTGAACCCATGGCCAAATTGTTGACTGTGTTGCCATGGCCGTATGTCGGCGGAGGGGAAGCAGATCCGAGGCGGCGAAGGACAACGTAGCAGGAACAGCTCCGGTGCGGTGGATGGTGGCAAAGTTGGAGCGGCAGCGGTGAGGCGCAGGACGGCGTGGTTGAACTGCCTCGGGTACGGACGGCTCGGCCTCGGCTTCAACTACTAGCCGTGGAGGGCGTTGCGGTTGAGGTTGCAGTGGACGACGACGTTGGGGTATCGGCTCCGGCGTGATGGAGGAGGGCGGCGGTTGGTGGGTGGGATGGGGTGGCGGACGGAGGACGCCGGGGTTTCGCAGCTGGTGTAGAGGTAGTTTTGGTGCCCACGAAGTACGAATGGGGAATCGGACGGGTGGGGGGAACAATGTTTCGGTCTGGGAGGCGCTTGTTTTTGGCTTTTTTGAACAGAAGATGGGACGCGCTTGTTTGAAATTTGGGGAAACTACAAACTTTGCCCCCCTCTTAAATTTGGGACCTACTGCGGGTCGGGGGTAGGATGGTAATTCCAGGTGTCCCAAATAGTGGGCGGGAGCGACTTCGGCCGCGCGCATGTGTGCTTAGGCGCCATTGTGTATGAATGTTTTTCGGATGCGGTTGCGTGGCGTCTAGATGAAGCTACAAACCTACCCCGGTTTAGACCTTTGGACATCGGGCCGGTAGGTTTCACGGGTCGGAGTTATTAGAAAAGTAATTTCCTTGTACTACCAAACATTGGTCTCACGCGGTTTCGGGCGAGTAGAGGCTCTTTGGCGCTTCGTTTGAAATTTTGAAACACAAGCATTCACGTTTAGAGTACTCTTGAACTATGAGGATTGACCTAAATATACAACATTATATTTGACCTTGTATGTTTGAAAACCTCATTAAATTATCCGCTTCTTTTTGAAATTTTGACACTTGAAAATCCTATAACTACGATTATTTTGGAATGGAGGAGCTAAATTTGAATCTGTTTTGTACACGACTACATATGCTATTATGTACAAAATCAGAGCAAAGATTGGTGCCCCCATAATTTAGGTATGGTTTACAAATGCCATGATATCAAATTCAAATAATTGAATGGACTTATGCTAGTTCATAGGTAGTAGCTATTTATAATGTCCATTGTGTAACTTTCGTATGTATAATGTGCTTTACACACACAACATGAACTATACTCACGTTTATATTCGATTGCTAAAGCAATGCATTGTCTGGAGTTCAAAATACCAACTATGTGGGTCAATTGTGTCAAATAATAACATAGACATGCTCAAATTCGATAGAATCTAGATGTCTGATGGATCAATGACCGCTCCTTACGCGAATTGCAAATATCATGATCCCATCCTAATATTTGGATACAATTTATATCTTTAATCAATGTGTAGAGCAGTCTTTTATGTGTAGTTTCACTCTCCATCGCTGGTCTCTCACACATGCTCACACACTCTCTCCCGAGGTGTCTTTCTCGCACACATGCTCTAGATATAACCCTCCCTCTCTCTCGTAACCATTTATAACTGTTTTCACTAACCTTTATCACAAGCACTCTTCCTCTCGCAAACATACACACGCACAATCCTCATCGACCCTTTCTATATACATGGACCTGCCTACGTGTCTCATGTACGCACATTATCTTTACGCCTGTCTCTCACGCACTGTCTCACACCTCTCTTCCTAATCGACGAGTATGATTCTAGCAGAGCATTCTGTAGATGCCCCTTAAAGTTAGGTTGGATGAATAGTAATATCAGAGATAAAGGGGTTACCTTAGTCCAAGAACCTAGGGTTACAATGAAGGAAATATGCCCTAGAGACAATAATAGAGTTATTATTTATTTCCTTATATCATGATAAATGTTTATTATTCATGATAGAATTGTATTAACCGGAAACATAATACATGTGTGAATACATAGATAAACAAAGTGTCACTAGTATGCCTCTACTTGACTAGCTCGTTAATCAAAGATGGTTATGTTTCCTAACCATAGACAAAGAGTTGTTATTTGATTAACAAGGTCACATCATTAGTTGAATGATCTGATTGACATGACCCATTCCATTAGCTTAGCATCCGATCATTTAGTATGTTGCTATTGCTTTCTTCATGACTTATACATGTTCCTATGACTATGAGATTATGCAACTCCCGTTTACCGGAGGAACACTTTGGGTGCTACCAAACGTCACAACGTAACTGGGTGATTATAAAGGAGCATTACAGGTGTCTCCAAAGGTACATGTTGGGTTGGCGTATTTCGAGATTAGGATTTGTCACTCCGATTGTCGGAGAGGTATCTCTGGGCCCTCTCGGTAATGCACATCACTTAAGCCTTGCAAGCATTGCAACTAAATGAGTTAGTTGCGGGATGATGCATTACAGAACGAGTAAAGAGACTTGCCGGTAACGAGATTGAACTAGGTATTGGATACCGACGATCGAATCTCGGGCAAGTAACATACCGATGACAAAGGGAACAACGTATGTTGTTATGCGGTCTGACCGATAAAGATCTTCGTAGAATATGTAGGAGCCAATATGGGCATCCAGGTCACGTGTCTCGGTCATGTCTACATTGTTCTCGAACCCGTAGGGTCCGCACGCTTAAGGTTACGATGACAGTTATATTATGAGTTTATGTATTTTGATGTACCGAAGGTTGTTCGGAGTCCCGGATGTGATCACGGACATGACGAGGAGTCTCGAAATGGTCGAGACATAAAGATTGATATATTGGAAGCCTATGTTTGGATATCGGAAGTGTTCCGGGTGAAATCGGGATTTTACCGGAGTACCGGGAGGTTACCGGAACCCCCCGGGAGCTAAATGGGCCATGATGGGCCTTAGTGCAAAAGAGAAGAGGCAGCCCTACATGGGCTGCGCGCCTCCCCCTTCCCCTAGTCCTATTAGGACTAGGAGAGGTGGCCGGCCCCCTCCTTCTCTTTTCCCCCTCCGCGAATCCTATTCCAACTAGGATTGAGGGGGAGGGGGGAATCCTACTCCCAGAGGGAGTAGGACTCTCCTGGCGCGCCAAGCTTGGCCGGCCAGCCTCCCCCCCTCTAGTCCTTTATATACTGAGGCAGAGGCACCCTAGAACACACAAGTTGATCCACGTGATCTATTCCTTAGCCGTGTGCGGTGCCCCCAGCCACCATATTCCTCGATAATACTGTAGCGGAGTTTAGGCGAAGCCCTGCTGCTGTAATACATCAAGATCGTCACCACGCCGTCGTGCTGACGAAACTCTTCCCCGACACTTTGCTGGATCGGAGTCCGGGGATCGTCATCGAGCTGAACGTGTGCTCGAACTCGGAGGTGCCGTAGTTTCGGTGCTTGATCGGTCGGATCGGGAAGACGTACGACTACTTCCTCTACGTTGCATCAACGCTTCCGCAGTCGGTCTGCTTTGGTACGTAGACAACACTCTCCCCTCTCGTTGCTATGCATCACATGATCTTGCGTGTGCGTAGGAATTTTTTTGAAATTACTACGAAACCCAACAGTGGCATACGAGCCTAGGTTATTTATGTTGATGTTATATGCACGAGTAGAACACAAGTGAGTTGTGGGCGATATAAGTCATACTGCCTACCAGCATGTCATACTTTGGTTCGGCGGCATTGTTGGATGAGACGACCCGGACCAACATTACGCGCACGCTTACGCGAGACCGGTTCCCCCGACGTGCTTTGCACATAGGTGGCTTGCGGGCGACTGTCTCTCCAACTTTAGTTGAACCAAGTGTGGCTACGCCCGGTCCTTGTGAAGGTTAAAACAGAGTCTATTTGACAAACTATCGTTGTGGTTTTGATGCGTAGGTGAGATTGGTTCTTGCTTAAGCCCGTAGCAGCCACGTAAAACTTGCAACAACAAAGTAGAGGACGTCTAACTTGTTTTTGCAGGGCATGTTGTGATGTGATATGGTCAAGACATGATGCTGAATTTTATTGTATGAGATGATCATGTTTTGTAACCGAGTTATCGGCAACTGGCAGGAGCCTTATGGTTGTCGCTTTATTGAATGCAATGAAATCGCGATGTAATGCTTTACTTTATCACTAAGCGGTAGCGATAGTCGTAGAAGCACAAACTTGGCGAGACGACAACGATGCTACGATGGAGATCAAGGTGTCACGCCGGTGACGATGGTGATCACAACTGTGCTTCGGAGATGGAGATCACAAGCACAAGATGGTGATGGCCATATCATATCACTTATATTGATTGCATGTGATTTTTATCCTTTTATGCATCTTATCTTGCTTTGATTGACGGTAGCATTATAAGATGATTTCTCACTAAATTATCAAGAAGTGTTCTCCCTGAGTATGCACCATTGCGAAAGTTCTTCGTGCTGAGACACCACGTGATGATCGGGTGTGATAGGTTCTACGTTCAAATACAACGGGTGCAAAACAGTTGCACACGCGGAATACTCAGGTTATACTTGACGAGCCAAGCATATACAGATATGGCCTCGGAACACGGAGACCGAAAGGTCGAGCGTGAATCATATAGTAGATATGATCAACATAACGATGTTCACCATTGAAAACTACTCCATCTCACGTGATGATCGGTTACGGTTTAGTTGATTTGGATCACGTAATCACTTAGAGGATTAGAGGGATGTCTATCTAAGTGGGAGTTCTTAAGTAATATGATTAACTGAACTTAAATTTATCATGAACTTAGTACCTGATAGTATCTTGCTTGTTTATGTTGATTGTAGATAGATGGCTCGTACTGTTGTTCCGTTGAATTTTAATGCGTTCCTTGAGAAAGCAAAGTTGAAAGATGATGGTAGCAATTACACGGACTGGGTCCGTAACTTGAGGATTATCCTCATTGCTGCACAGAAGAATTACGTCCTGGAAGCACCGCTGGGTGCCAGGCCTGCTGCAGGAGCAACGCCGGATGTTATGAACGTCTGGCAGAGCAAAGCTGATGACTACTCGATAGTTCAGTGTGCCATGCTTTACGGCTTAGAATCGGGACTTCAACGACATTTTGGACGTCATGGAGCATATGAGATGTTCCAGGAGTTGAAGTTAATATTTCAAGCAAATGCCTGGATTGAGAGATATGAAGTCTCCAATAAGTTCTATAGCTGCAAGATGGAGGAGAACAGTTCTGTCAGTGAGCATATACTCAAAATGTCTGGGTATAATAATCACTTGATTCAATTGGGAGTTAATCTTCCAGATGATTGCGTCATTGACAGAATTCTTCAATCACTGCCACCAAGCTACAAGAGCTTCGTGATGAACTATAATATGCAAGGGATGAACAAGACTATTCCCGAGCTCTTCGCAATGCTGAAAGCTGCGGAGGTAGAAATCAAGAAGGAGCATCAAGTGTTGATGGTCAACAAGACCACTAGTTTCAAGAAAAAGGGCAAAGGGAAGAAAAAGGGGAACTTTAAAAAGAACGGCAAGCAAGTTGCTACTCAAGAGAAGAAACCCAAACCTGGACCTAAGCCTGAAACTGAGTGCTTCTACTGCAAGCAGACTGGTCACTGGAAGCGGAACTGCCCCAAGTATTTGGCGGATAAGAAGGATGGCAAGGTGAACAAAGGTATATATGATATACATGTTATTGATGTGTACCTTACTAATGCTCACAGTAGCACCTGGGTATTTGATACTGGTTCTGTTGCTAATATTTGCAACTCGAAACAGGGGCTATGGATTAAGCGAAGATTGGCTAAGGACGAGGTGACGATGCGCGTGGGAAACAGTTCCAAAGTCGATATGATCGCGGTCGGCACGCTACCTCTACATCTACCTTCGGGATTAATATTAGACCTAAATAATTGTTATTTGGTGCCAGCGTTGAGCATGAACATTATATCTGGATCTTGTTTAATGCGAGACGGTTATTCATTTAAATCAGAGAATAATGGTTGTTCTATTTATATGAGTAATATCTTTTATGGTCATGCACCCTTGAAGAGTGGTCTATTCTTATTGAATCTCGATATTAGTAATACACATATTCATAATGTTGAAGCCAAAAGATGCAAAGTTGATAATGATAGTGCAACTTATTTGTGGCACTGCCGTTTAGGTCATATCGGTGTAAAGCGCATGAAGAAACTCCATACTGATGGACTTTTGGAACCACTTGATTATGAATCACTTGGTACTTGCGAACCGTGCCTCATGGGCAAGATGACAAAAACACCGTTCTCCGGTACTATGGAGAGAGCAACAGATTTGTTGGAAATCATACATACAGATGTATGTGGTCTGATGAATATTGAGGCTCGTGGCGGATATCGTTATTTTCTCACCTTCACAGATGATTTAAGCAGATATGGGTATATCTACTTAATGAAACATAAGTCTGAAACATTTGAAAAGTTCAAAGAATTTCAGAGTGAAGTTGAAAATCATCGTAACAAGAAAATAAAGTTTCTACGATCTGATCGTGGAGGAGAATATTTGAGTTACGAGTTTGGTGTACATTTGAAAAATTGTGGAATAGTTTCGCAACTCACGCCACCCGGAACACCTCAGCGTAATGGTGTGTCCGAACGTCGTAATCGTACTTTACTGGATATGGTGCGATCTATGATGTCTCTTACTGATTTACCACTATCGTTTTGGGGATACGCTCTAGAGACGGCCGCATTCACGTTAAATAGGGCACCATCAAAATCCGTTGAGACGACGCCTTATGAACTGTGGTTTGGCAAGAAACCAAAGTTGTCGTTTCTAAAAGTTTGGGGCTGCGATGCTTATGTGAAAAATCTTCAACCTGATAAGCTCGAACCCAAATCGGAGAAATGTGTCTTCATAGGATATCCAAAGGAAACTATTGGATACACCTTCTATCACAGATCCGAAGGCAAGACTTTTGTTGCTAAATTCGGAAACTTTCTAGAGAAGGAGTTTCTCTCGAAAGAAGTGAGTGGGAGGAAAGTAGAACTTGACGAGGTAACTGTACCTGCTCCCTTATTGGAAAGTAGTACATCACAGAAAACTGTTCCTGTGACACCTACACCAGTTAGTGAGGAAGTTAATGATAATGATCATGAAACTTCAGAACAAGATACTACTGAACCTCGTAGATCAACCAGAGTAAGATCCACGCCAGAGTGGTACGGTAAACCCGTTCTGGAAGTCATGATGCTTGATCATGATGAACCTACGAACTATGAAGAAGCAATGGTGAGCCCAGATTCCGCAAAGTGGCTTGAAGCCATGAAATCTGAGATGGGATCCATGTATGAGAACAAAGTATGGACTTTGGTTGACTTGCCCGATGATCGGCAAGCAATTGAGAATAAATGGATCTTCAAGAAGAAGACTGACGCTGACGGTAATATTACTGTCTACAAAGCTCGACTTGTCGCAAAAGGTTTTTGGCAAGTTCAAGGGATTGACTACGATGAGACCTTCTCACCCGTAGCGATGCTTAAGTCTGTCCGAATCATGTTAGCAATTGCCGCATTTTATGATTATGAAATTTGGCAGATGGATGTCAAAACTGCATTCCTGAATGGATTTCTGGAAGAAGAGTTGTATATGATGCAACCAGAAGGTTTTGTCGATCCAAAGGGAGCTAACAAAGTGTGCAAGCTCCAGCGATCCATTTATGGACTGGTGCAAGCCTCTCAGAGTTGGAATAAACGTTTTGATAGTGTGATCAAAGCATTTGGTTTTATACAGACTTTTTGGAGAAGCCTGTATTTACAAGAAAGTGAGTGGGAGCTCTGTAGCATTTCTGATATTATATGTATTATTAATTGGAAATGATATAGAATTTCTGGATAGCATAAAGGGATACTTGAATAAGAGTTTTTCAGTGAAAGACCTTGGTGAAGCTGCTTACATATTAGGCATTAAGATCTATAGAGATAGATCAAGACGCTTAATTGGACTTTCACAAACAACATACCTTGACAAAATTTTGAAGAAGTTCAAAATGGATCAAGCAAAGAAAGGATTCTTGCCTGTGTTACAAGGTGTGAAATTGAGTAAGACTCAATGCCCGACCACTGCAGAAGATAGAGAGAATATGAAAGATGTTCCCTATGCATCAGCGATAGGATCTATCATGTATGCAATGCTGTGTACCAGACCTGATGTGTGCCTTGCTATAAGTCTAGCAGGGAGGTACCAAAGTAATCCAGGAGTGGATCACTGGACAACGGTCAAGAACATCCTGAAATACCTGAAAAGGACTAAGGATATGCTTCTCGTATATGGAGGTGACAAAGAGCTTGTCGTAAAGGGTTACGTTGATGCAAGCTTTGACACTGATCCGGACGCTTCTAAATCGCAAACCGGATACGTGTTTACATTAAACGGTGGAGTTGTCAGTTGGTGCAGTTCTAAACAAAGCGTCGTAGTGGGATCTACATGTGAAGCGGAGTACATAGCTGCTTCGGAAGCAGCAAATGAAGGAGTCTGGATGAAGGAGTTCATATCTGATCTAGGTGTCATACCTAGTGCATCGGGTCCAATGAAAATCTTTTGTGACAATACTGGTGCAATTGCCTTGGCAAAGGAATCCAGATTTCACAAGAGAACCAAGCACATCAAGAGACGCTTCAATTCCATCCGGGGTCTAGTCCAGGTGGGAGACATAGAGATTTGCAAGATACATACGGATCTGAATGTTGCAGACCCGTTGACTAAGCCTCTTCCACAAGCAAAACATGATCAGCACCAAGGCTCCATGGGTGTTAGAATCATTACTGTGTAATCTAGATTATTGACTCTAGTGCAAGTGGGAGACTGAAGGAAATATGCCCTAGAGGCAATAATAGAGTTATTATTTATTTCCTTATATCATGATAAATGTTTATTATTCATGCTAGAATTGTATTAACTGGAAACATAATACATGTGTGAATACATAGACAAACAAAGTGTCACTAGTATGCCTCTACTTGACTAGCTCGTTAATCAAAGATGGTTATGTTTCCTAACCATAGACAAAGAGTTGTTATTTGATTAACGAGGTCACATCATTAGTTGAATGATCTGATTGACATGACCCATTCCATTAGCTTAGCATCCCATCGTTTAGTATGTTGCTATTGCTTTCTTCATGACTTATACATGTTCCTATGACTACGAGATTATGCAACTCCCGTTTACCGGAGGAACACTTTGGGTGCTACCAAACGTCACAACATAACTGGGTGATTATAAAGGAGCATTACAGGTGTCTCCAAAGGTACATGTTGGGTTGGCGTATTTTGAGATTAGGATTTGTCACTCCGATTGTCGGAGAGGTATCTCTGGGCCCTCTCGGTAATGCACATCACTTAAGCCTTGCAAGCATTGCAACTAAATGAGTTAGTTGCAGGATGATGTATTACATAACGAGTAAAGAGACTTGCCGGTAACGATATTGAACTAGGTATTGGATACCGACGATCAAATCTCGGGCAAGTAACATACCGATGACAAAGGGAACAACATATGTTGTTATGCGGTCTGACCGATAAAGATCTTCGTAGAATATGTAGGAGCCAATATGGGCATCCAGGTCCCGCTATTGGTTATTGACCGGAGACGTGTCTCGGTCATGTCTACATTGTTCTCGAACCCGTAGGGTCCGCACGCTTAAGGTTACGATGACAGTTATATTATGAGTTTATGCATTTTGATGTACCGAAGGTTGTTC
This sequence comes from Triticum aestivum, assembly GCF_018294505.1. NCBI lineage: Eukaryota > Viridiplantae > Streptophyta > Magnoliopsida > Poales > Poaceae > Triticum > Triticum aestivum. Next base: position 513,201,530 of record NC_057800.1, on the reverse strand, counting down.
GGAGTCCTGGATGTGATCACGGACATGACGAGGAGTCTCGAAATGGTCGAGACATAAATATTGATATATTGAAAGCCTATGTTTGGATATCGGAAGTGTTCCGGGTGAAATCGGGATTTTACCGGAGTACCGGGAGGTTACCGGAACCCCTCGGGAGCTAAATGGGCCATGATGGGCCTTAGTGGAAAAGAGAAGAGGCAGCCCTACATGGGCTGCGTGCCTCCCCCTTCCCCTAGTCCTATTAGGACTAGGAGAGGTGGCCGGCCCCCTCCTTCTCTTTTCCCCCTCCGTGAATCCTATTCCAACTAGGATTGGGGGGGGGGAATCCTACTCCCAGAGGGAGTAGGACTCTCCTGGCGCGCCAAGCTTGGCCGACCAGCCTCCCCCCTCTAGTCCTTTATATACTGAGGCAGAGGCACCCTAGAACACACAAGTTGATCCACGTGATCTATTCCTTAGCCGTGTGCGGTGCCCCCAACCACCATATTCCTCGATAATACTGTAGCGGAGTTTAGGCGAAGCCCTGCTGCTGTAATACATCAAGATCGTCACCACGCCGTCGTGCTGACGGAACTCTTCCCCGACACTTTGCTGGATTGGAGTCCGGGGATTGTCATCGAGCTGAACGTGTGCTCGAACTCGGAGGTGCCGTAGTTTCGGTGCTTGATCGGTCGGATCGGGAAGACGTACGACTACTTCCTCTACGTTGCGTCAACGCTTCCGCAGTCGGTCTGCGTGGGTACGTAGACAACACTCTCCCCTCTCGTTGCTATGCATCACATGATCTTGCGTGTGCATAGGAAATTTTTTGAAATTACTACGAAACCCAACATACAAATCCTAGCCGGCTTTGTCAGTGGACACAGAGTCCTTCACAATTCTTCTATCTTTGTCTTGTACGACTAGTCATCCATGGGTCTTCCTAAATACGTCACGGGCCAACCAATGTGGCGCAGGACGGAACAGAACGAAGGGCCTCACCTCGACCCACCGGACCTCACGCGGTGACACACCCTCTGCCCCCACGTCTCATTATCTTCTCACACCCACAAATACCAGCACAAACACCACACACATAGAAAATTTCTCCTGGTGCCTCTATTCCCTCCCCCCTTGCATATGCACACTCAACGGAATGGAATCTCTTGTCGTGACGTCATATTTGTCTCTCTCTCTCTAGACCACACTCATTTCTCGTGCTATCTCTCCCACGCCCCCCCCCCGTCGGCCCCTCTATCCATGCCTCTCTCGAATACGTAATACACACGCATACCTCTCTAGGCCCCGCCAAATGCATCAACTACACATTCACACATGTTACATCACGTACCCCATTGATCTAAAAAGCCCTCTCTTCATGTTTATTTTGCATACAACATTCCTTTTGAATAAAGTGTGGCCAAAAAATATTTTAGAGTTTCTACATATATACAACATTACAAAGTTATATGGAGGAGTACGAACGCTAATTTGCATTGCATGGTGCCCACAATGATATTTATTCCGCACTGTGAATTTGTATATTTTTATACTATATACAAAGTTAGTCATGATAAAGAGAAACGAAGAGCATCTCTCTCTGCATCGCATACCCCCTGTATGCCCTTTCACGTATGCATACAAAACTATCTCCAGGTCCTCTAAAAGTAAGCCCCCATAAAATCCAGACATGTTTTATCTTTCTCTCACGATATATGCAATGACGATCATTGTATTTGAAGCGAAAGCACGATACGTACATTGGACTTCAGAATCCACTCATTACGGTCACCATTTATGTTTAGTGGTTATTATGCAGTCACGGGCTCACCGTACAACTCTGTATTTGCTCATGACATGACTAGTTGACCAGTTAAACGCTCCACATGGCACCTCTAGTGTTGCCTCACATTATCTCACTACCATCGTGCTCACCCGTCGACTTGTATCTACTCTACATCTACACTCTTATAAAATACATAAAATACACTCGTATAAAAAGCAGAGTTGGTGATGATGGTGTGCCTGCCATCCTGCAATATAGGCCGTCCGATTTATATCTGACGGATAGGAAAGAAACTATGCAATTTTGCAAAAGGGTACCCACACACCTCTCCACATTTGCAAATAAGGCCTTCCCTTGTTCATCCTTTTCTCTCACAAGATAAACAAGTCATACAAATGCATCTTGATGTTACGTGCAATGCACGGGCATCTTGCTAGTAAGAATGAAAACAAACGACAAAAAATATATTTGGACGGTGGTTCGAAGTCATGACCGCGGGCACAACGGACAAGGTGGCCTTGTATTGCTATGCTGAGCCGTCTGTTTTAACACATAGGAGCTGGTGTGGTGATTATACACACACGCATGCATGCACATGAACTGCATCCACGCAACACTCACACAAACACATGCACCCACGCACGCACGCAACACTCACACGTACACACGCAGCCACGCAAGCACGCAACACTCACACGCACACACGCAACACTCACACGCACACACGCACGCATGCATGCACACACCAGTACACCACACGACCAACACACACTCTCACGCTCAAGTGCTCAACCTACACGTGCATGCGCACACATCAGGCCCTGACAGACACATACACAACCAGGTGATTCCTGCGCACGGGTTGGAGCCTTGTCACGCCTGCGTAAATTTGTGTTTATCTAACCTTTTGCCTATGCGAACTAACAGGTGGGACCCACAATGAACATGGTCAATTTAACTAGTCAACATGGTGCCACGCAGACTATTTGGCCGGTCAACAGAGTGCAATCCGATGCTGAGCTGTGAGCAAGTGACCGTATAATCACCGCAAAACGTATATAGTGACCGTAATCAGCTTATTCTGAAGTTCGGTGACCGTATTACGCTTTTCTCTCTGTAGGCCCTCCAACACTACATCTCTACACGTTCTCACATGTTACATCTAACAACTATGCAATACAACACTACTACTACACTCTAACACAATAAATCATATGTGTTTTTAGTTTTACTAGATATCATATTGTTACTTATAATTATTCAGTTTGCATACATTAAAATTGCCTTTGAAATGTATGGCCAGTATCATCTACCGCACGGGAAAAATCCCGCCTTTCCTGTTTAATCGGGTTTGTATCGATGGATCGTGCGAAACAACAAAACTATACTAGTACTATACAGTACAAGTGACAGTTCACTGGGCCGTCGTGTCGTCTACTCCTCCGTCGTAAGAGTGGAGCGCTCGCTTTCATAAATCTTCTAGTCCCTTTCACCGACATGTGGGACATCAAGCTACCGGGTCCACGTGCCATACCGGAATACAGTGCAGAGCAGCCGGGGTGAAGCACCCCAGTCATGGCGCCGGTGTAGTAATGAGCAATGAGGCGTCAAATTACAAAGCTGCACCTTTCCCGCGGTTAAGTTAGAGGGACGAAGCAACCATCATTTCACTCGTTGCTGAATCCGCTTCTCCCTCATCTTCTTCAACTTAACCACGTGTTGCTTCTGCCGTTGTTCTGCCTCATGTGGGATGTGGATCGGCTTGGTAAAGCACTGACACGTGGGACCGCATGTTAGCAAACCGCTAGGACAACGTCCTCCGAAAATAAGAAGCCTAATCCTAGACTTACAAAGGGCTACGTAGCTGCTACGTATACTTTCCATCTAATCTATATATGCCCCCTGATTTTCAGGTGGGGTGGGCCTAATCCTCTCCTTTAATCCAATCAAATAGTCCCACATCACATCAGTTTGTAACTTTACATAAACCATTACGTGGATGTAGCATTGATCAAATAAGAAACCTCCCCCGCCAACCACGCGGCAAAATCACCTCATTTTTACTAATCTCGATTCTATAATTTTTTAGATCAATATAATTGAGATTTGTATAGATAGCACACAGGAGCAAAACCAAGTGGTACTGTTAAGGGCATCCACAATGTGTAGCCAAATGTGAAAATAGCTTTTGGCATCGTGGGAACCATTGTGGATAGTGTTACCAAAGCGAAAAAGATGGAACCGAAGCTCCGTGATTGATTGATTGAAGGAATAGAAAAATGCAACGTCTCTCCTCTTTCTCCCATGCTTGGACGCATGTAGTACTACAGTATAGAGCACAGAGTCTACTCCCCTGCCCCTTCTATCACAAATCACAAAGCAGTGAGGCGTCAAATCACAAAAGCACGGACGAAACAACCATCATTTCACTCTTCGCTGACTCTGCTTCTCCATCGTCTTCTTCGAGAAGCCATCTCACCGCATTAGTTACTCCTAGTAGTACTAGTAAAGGACTTCCTGGATGCAAATGGTGTTCTCCGTCGAACGCACTTCGCCAAACCACCACACAAAAAAAATCGTCAACGTCACCGCAATGGGGAAGGAAGTCAAATATAGTTACTACCTCCATTTTTTTGTACACAAGGCCAGTATTATCAAAATTACAATTTGGAAAGGGCCACTAACACTAATCGAGGCAAAATTGATGGGGTTAGCAACCAAGGACATTAATATCCCCTGCATGCATGCGGAAGTGAGAAGGTTGGTTTGCATGGCACTGCATTAATCAAGCGATGAGGAGTGAGATGGTTAGCTCTTTGGTCTTTGGAGAAGAAAATACGCATTAATTGACACGTGAAATGAGGATTTGTATCGATTAAATCCCGCGAAGGAAAACCCAGCCTTTCTTTTTTAACACTAGTACTCCTAGTACGTACTAAAAAGAAACGGAGGGAGTACGTACTTATCCTGTTTGGGTCTAGGCCTTGCATTGCCAAACTTCGCCACACATTTTTGCCAAGCTTGCCTAAAGTTTTCAAAATGAGAAGGAGGTACACTTGCGCACGGCTATCGCGGTCGCACCGCACCCTCACACGGTCGCTCCTGCACGCCGCGGTCGCACCGCACCCTCACACAGTCGCTCCTGCACGCCGCAAACCCAACCAAGGGAACACACCCTCACTGACACGTGCTGTCGCATGTGAACACAACAAACTCAGCCATCCTATCGCTGACACATAATTTTCGTTCATAGAGTATGTTTATCCAACCGCATGTTGGGGAGTATCCGTACGGCCCGTGCTGTGGTCTGTTGGGGAAGAAGAAGAGGTGAGGAAGAAGGAAAGAAGGGTTAGGAGACGTAGGATATTCATCCAACCGCCTGAAATGGTAGACTGACCCAAGTCAGGCGACTTGCATAACAAATATATGTTTTTACACAGCAAAAGATCCATGAAAACAACAACATAAAGAAAAACTATCACTTCTCGCAGAAAGAGACGGCCTCATCGTCTTTGGCTGCCGGCGCGAACCAGTCGTCGATGCCGACGTGTGTCTCCGCACCGTGGTTGTCCTTGGCCTCCAGCTACTCGTTCAAGCAGAGCGTGCGGGCGCTCTGCACGGACGAGAGCACAGCCCGGTTCAAGTCGAGGACGTATGGTTCCGCCTGCAGGAGGGCCTCAATGGCAGCGGCATCCGCGCGCTCTACGTCGAGTCGAGCCTCCGTCGCCCGATTCAAGTCCAGGACGTCCGGTTCCGCCTGCAGGAGGGCGTCGATGAGAGCGGCATCCGCGCGCTCTGCGTCGAGTCGAGCCTCTGCCGCCCGGTTCAAGTCCAGGACGTCCGGTTCCGCCTGCAGGAGGGCCTTGATGGCAGCGGCATACGCGCGCTCCGCCTCAAGTTGAGCCTCCGCCTCCTGGTTCACATCCACGACATCCGGTTCCACCTGCAGGAGAGCCTCGATGGCAGCGGCATGCGCGCGCTCCACGTCGAGTTGAGCCTCTGCCTCCCGGTCCTTGAGGGAGTCCTCGATTAGGGGGTGTCCGGATAGCCGGACTATACCTTCGGCCGGACTCCTAGACTATGAAGATACAAGATTGAAGACTTCGTCCCGTGTCCGGAAGGGACTTTCCTTGGCGTGGAGGGCAAGCTTGGCGATACGGATATGTAGATCTCCTACCATTGTAACCGACTTTGTGTAACCCTAACCCTCTCCGGTGTCTATATAAACCGGAGGGTTTTAGTCCGTAGGACAAAATACAAAACAACAATCATACCATAGGCTAGCTTCTAGGGTTTAGCCTCTCTGATCTCGTGGTAGATCTACTCTTGTACTACCCATATCATCAATATTAATCAAGCAGGACGTAGGGTTTTACCTCCATCAAGAGGGCCCGAACCTGGGTAAAACTTCGTGTCCCTTGCCTCCTGTTACCATCCGGCCTAGACGCACAGTTCAGGACCCCCTACCCGAGATCCGCCGGTTTTGACACCGACATTGGTGCTTTCATTGAGAGTTCCTCTGTATCGTCGCCGTCAGGCTTGATGGCTCTTACGATCATCAATAGCGATGCAGTCCAGGGTGAGACCTTCCTCCCCGGACAGATCTTCGTCTTCGGCGGCTTCGCACTGCGGGCCAATTCACTTGGCCATCTGGAGCAGATCGAAAGCTACGCCCCTGGCCATCAGGTCAGATTCGGTTTAAACTACACGGTTGATGTCCGCAGGGACTTGATCTTCGACGGATTCGAGCCACTGCCGAGCACGCCGCACTGTCACGACGAGCATGATCTAGCTCTGCCGCCGAACGGTGTTCTGGAGGCCGCACCCGCATCGGCTTCGACCCTTAATTCGGAGCCAACTGCGCCGATCGAGGATGGGCAATTGGACGCCGCCTCGGGGGCTGCGATCCCAACGGCGATCGAGCCGAACACCAGCCCCGCACTCCGCGAGACTCGTGACTCCAAGGAGCCGGACTCCTCTCTGGACTCCGAACCCTCCGCGCCCCTGCCGATCGAATCTGATTGGGCGCCGATCATGGAGTTTACTGCCGCGGACATCTTTCAGCACTCGCCTTTCGGCGATATTCTGAAGACACTAAAGTCTCTCTCTTTATCAGGAGAGCCCTGGCCGGATTACGGTCAGCAAGATTGGGATACGGACGATGAAAAAATTCAAAGCCCACCCACCACCCACTTTGTAGCCACTGTCGATGATTTAACCGACATGCTCGACTTCGACTCCGAAGACATCGGCGTATGGACGCCGATGAAGGAGACGATGAAGAATCAGCGCCTATTGGGCCCTGGAAAGCCACCTCGTCATATGACATATACATGGTGGACACCCCAAAAGAAGGAGATGGCGATGGAACAGCGGAGGATGACCCCTCCAAGAAACAGCCTAAGCGCCGGCGTAAGCGGCGCCGCTCAAAATCCCGCCAAAACAAATACGGTGATTCCAGCACGGGAGATAATAATACTCCGGAGAGTGCCGAAGAAAACCCCCTCCAGCAAGATTCAGCATAGGAGGATGGAGAAACCAGCCCTCATGAGAGAGCGGCAGACAGAGAGGTCGAGGACGATAATCATATGCCTCCCTCCGAAGACGAGGCAAGCCTCGACGACGACGAATTCGTCGTGCCAGAGGATCCCGTAGAGCAAGAGCGTTTTCCACGCAGGCTTATGGCCACGGCAAGAAGCCTCAAGAAAAAACAGCAACAACTTAGAGCTGATCAAGATTTGCTAGTCGACAGATGGACTGAAGTCCTTGCGGCCAAAGAGCATAAACTCGAACGCCCCTCCAAGAGCTACCCAAAGCGCAGGTTGCTACCCCGATTAGAGGAGGAAGCACCTAAACCTACATCACCAGCACTTGATACGGCCGACCGGCCACCTCGTGGCCGCGACAGAGAGGCCTCTCGGCCCTCCACTCAAGCTACGTCGTGATATAGCCCAGTACAGAGGCGCCGCACACCCACTATGCTTCACAGACGAAGTAATGGATCATCAAATCCCTGAGGGTTTCAAACTCGTAAACATCGAATCATATGATGGCACAACAGATCCTACGGTATGGATCGAGGATTATCTCCTTCATATCCACATGGCCCGCGCCGATGATTTCCACGCCATCAAATACCTCCCACTCAAGCTTAAAGAACCAGCTCGACATTGGCTTAACAACTTGCCAACAGGATCAATCAGTTGTTGGGAGGACCTGGAAGCCGCATTCCTCGACAATTTCCAGGGCACTTATGTGCGACCCCCAGACGCTGATGACCTAAGTCACGTAATTCAGCAGCCAGAGGAATCGGCCAGGCAATTCTGGACACGGTTCCTAACATAGAAAAATGAAATAGTTGACTGTCCGGATGCAGAGGCCCTAGCAGCCTTCAAGCATAATATCCGTGATGAGTGGCTTGCCCGGCACCTTGGACAGGAAACGCCGAAATCTATGGCAGCACTCACAACACTCATGACCCGCTTTTGCGCGGGAGAAGACAGCTGGCTTTCTCGTAGTAACAATATGACCAAGAACCCTGGTAATTCGGATACCAGGGACAGTAGTGGTAGGTCGCATCGCAACAAGAAGAAGTGCCGCATTAATGGCGACAATGCTGAGGATACGACAGTTAATGCCGGATTCAGAGGCTATAAATCCGGTCAGTGGAAAAAGCCATTCAAAAGAAATCCTAGGGGCCCGTCCAGTTTGGACCGAATACTCGACCGCTTGTGCCAGATACATGGCACCCCCGAAAAGCCGGCCAATCACACCAACAGGGATTGTTGGGTGTTCAAGCAGGCAGGAAAGTTAAATGCCAAAAATACCGACAAGGGGCTACATAGCAATGACAACGAAGAGCCCCGGCCGCCGAACAACAGTGGACAGAAGGGTTTTCCCCCACAAGTGCGGATGGTGAACATGATATACGCAACCCACATCCCCAAGAGGGAGCGGAAGCGCGCGTTAAGGGACGTATACGCGGTAGAGCCAGTCGCCCCAAAGTTCAACCCATGGTCCTCCTGCCCGATCACCTTTGATCGAAGGGACCATCCGACTAGCACCCGTCATGGCGGATTCGCCGCATTGGTTCTAGACCCAATTATTGACGGATTTCATCTCACTAGAGTCCTTATGGACGGCGGCAGCAGCCTGAACCTGCTTTACCAGGATACAGTGCGGAAAATGGGCATAGATCCCTCGAGGATTAAGCCCACCAAAATGACCTTTAAAGGCGTAATACCAGGTGTAGAGGCCAACTGTACAGGCTCGGTCACACTTGAAGTGGTCTTCGGATCTCCGAACAATTTCCGAAGCGAGGAGTTAATCTTCGACATAGTCCCATTCCGCAGTGGCTATCATGCACTGCTCGGGCGAACCACATTCGCCAAGTTCAACATGGTACCTCACTACGCATACCTCAAGCTCAAGATGCCAGGCCCTCGAGGATTAATTACAGTCAATGGAAACACCGAACGCTCCCTCCGAACGGAGGAGCGCACGGCGGCCCTTGCAGTGAAAGTACAAAGCAGCCTCTCCAGGCAGTTCTCCAGTCCGGCCATTAAACGTCCGGACACCGTCAAGCACGCCCGGAGTAACCTACAACAAGACCGCCTGGCACGTTCCGAGCAGGCGTAGCAATACGACCCCAACCCCAGCCCTCGCAAAAATGCGACGCCAGCGCTTCGCGTACATAACTACGCTCTAGAAATACCATGGGTACAAGGGGAGGGGCACCATCATGGCACGCCCGGAACACGGCTTAAACCGCACCAGGGGCTACCGATTTTTTAATTTTCTCTTACTTTCAGGACTCCATTCTTCGGAAGGCCTGTTTGGCAGTTCAATTGCCACACAAACGATGCAAGAACCAGGGAAGCAGACAAGCCATGCCGCATCACGGAACTCCCAGGTGGTCCCTATCATGAGCAGTATACTTGTTTCGCATACCATTCCGTAGCCTGCCCCTGGAGTGGACATGTTAAATAGTCCAACCTTTTGCTTATCGCATTATTTGTATCGTTCTGCTTTGATCGCAGCCCTTTTTAATAAACAATGCATAGCTTTTGTCTATTTTTGCATTACCTTTTTAACAAATATATGTTCCTTAACTACATGTTGCACCCGTACACTTTGGTACGGCCAAAATACGCAGGGGCTTTAGTACCCCTCAATATGGTGTGAGAAGTCCGAACACTTTAACAAGTGCAGCACCCCGAACTTATAGCATTATATGCATCGGCTCCGAATCATGTCTTGGGTCAATAGTTGGGTTTGCCCGGCTCCTATGTTTTGGTGCCTTACGTTCCGTTATATCGGCTAAGGTAGCACTAGGAGAACTACTGCGATTGTGCCCCAGTTGAGCTGGGTCGAGCACCTCAGTAGAGAAAGCTAAAATTGACTGTCATGATGAAGCGAGAGCTGGTCGCTGTTTGAGAGGTTTTTCGAGTCCCTAAAGACTTATGCCGCTTAGAGCGAGGAGTCGGCTCTGTCCGGCCAAGGCGTGGATAGCGCCCCGAACTCGGTCTTCCGAATACCAGGGGCTTCGCCAAAATTTAAAATTATAGAATTCTATGGCTAAGTGAGAGTGTTCAAGCAGTATAGTCTGATTGCCTTGTTCGTTGTGCTGAGCGCCTCCCTCGAAGGACCCAAACATGGGAAAAAGAGCGCTCAGGTTTATCACCGAACACCCCAGCACTAGCGGCACGGGGGCAAAAGCCGACGACTCGCCATCTCTCAGAATTGATAAACAGCCGCACAGAAGGTAATATTTTAAATTCCAACAGCATTGCTTAGTGCATATGAACAAGTTTTCAGCGCACAGGACAAAACGAGCGAGTTTTACTCAAAGATTACATCCCTGGAACATTCATCCGCCATAAGGCAGGCACCCTTCAGAACATCCTTATAATAATTCTCGGGCTTGCGATGCTCTTTCCCCGGTGGTGGCCCGTCCTTCGCAAGCTTCTCAGCATCCAGCTTGCCCCAGTGCACCTTAGCACGAGCAAGGGCCCTACGGGCACCTTTAATGCAGACGGAGCGCTTGATGACTTCGAGCCTTGGACATGCCCCCACCAGCCGCCGCACCAGCCCGAAATAGCTCCTAGTCGGAGCCTCTCCAGGCCACAGCCGAACTATGAGGCCCTTCATGGCCTGCTCGGCCGCCTTGTGGAGCTCGACCAGTTGCTTCAGCTGGTCGCTCAGGGGCATGGGGTGTCCGGCCTCAGCTTACTGAGACCAGAACACCTTCTCTGTCGAGCTGCCCTCCTCGGCTCGATAGAATGCGGTGGCATCGGACACACTACGGGGAAGATCTGCGAAGGCTCCTAGAGAACTCCGGATTCGGGTAAGTAACAAGTAACTCACGTTTACATGTTTACTTTGCATAAAGAATGCCTTACCCGCCGCTATCTTCTTCATCGCATCCAACTCCTGGAGGGTCTTCTGGGATTCGGCCTTGGCAGACTTGGCATCTTTAATAGCCACCGCGAGCTCGGACGCTCGCGTCTTTGAGTCAAGCTCCAAACTCTCATGTTTTTTCATGAGAGCCTGGAGCTCTTGCCGCACCTTGCCAACCTAGGCCTCGTACTTCTCCCGCTCGGTGCGCTCCGTGGCCGCCCTCTTCTCGGCCTCGACCAGCGCTTGCTTAAGGGTCGCCACCTTAGACGTGGCCCCTACAATAGCCACGATAATCCTGTCATTTTTTGTAATTGCACCTTTTTTATATATTTAAACAAGGTATTTCTTACCTTCCTTCTCCTCGAGCTGCTTCTTGGCACGCCCGAGCTCTTGCTCGGACCGCTCGAGGTTCTGCTTTAGCGTGTCTACTTCCGCAGTCAGTACGGAGGACGCCAGCAGAGAAGCCTGGATACGCATATTGACTCCTTTTTATTAGACTCCTGCGAATTTTATTTGATCCTCTATTCGGCTTTTCTTCCCGAATGCCAAACAGAGCATCAGGGGCTACTGTCTATGCGGTAATATTATTTACACATTCTTTACTTACCTCAAAGCCTGTTAAAAGGCTAGTACAAGCTTCAGTCAGTCCGCTCTTGGCGGACTGAACCTTTTGGACCACCGCACTCATAATGGTGCGGTGCTCCTCATCGATGGAGGCGCCTTTGAGCACCTCCAAAAGATTGTCCGGCGCCTCCGGTTGGACAGGGGTCACCGGCACGGTGGGCTTGCTCCTCTTGGAAGGAGGTCCCCCGCTGGACTCTGGAACCTTTGAAGGTTCCGGAGCAGTGTCCGGCCTAGAGCCGGACTTGGAGCCCTAGGGGGTTTTATCCCCTTTACTCCTGGAGTCCGGGAGGTCGCCTTGCAGCGTCTCCAAGACCACCTCTTCCTGGCTTGGAACCTGTTGAGACAACACTTCGGCGTCGTCCGTAGGGCGGGGGAAGGAAGCCGTCGGAAGTGAATTCACATCTGACGAGTCTAGTGAACCGCTCGACGATGCGTCGAGCCGGTCTTTGGGTGGGTTGCATAATCATATTCGACATAAGGGAAGGCTGTGCAATAAAGGAATACTATGAATTACTCTGGTATTCGGATACTTATGATTTCTCCAGGGGCTTGGCCCTGAGGGGCCACTCTTCTCCGCCGTCGTCGGCGTCGGTGGAGTAGTCCGGGGGAAGGGTTCTTCCCTTCTTGGACCCTTCGGCCTCCCCAGTGAGGGCGGCCTTCCTTTTCTTCTCTCCTCCCATTGGGGGGGGGGAGAGGTCTCTTCTTCCTCCTCCTCGTCTTCACGGGAGGAATGCGCCTTGGAGTCGTCGGATGATGAACCCAACACCTCCTGGCGCCGGGCACTCTTTCGAGTCCCTATGGCCTTCTTCATGGCCTTCTTCTCCGGCACCACATGGGGTGCCGGAACCAGCAGCTTCACCAAGTGGGCATTGGCTGGGTCTTCGGGCAAAGGAGCCGGACAATTGATCTGTCCGGACTTTGCCTGCCAAACTTGTCAAAGGTAAGGGAGCTTAGATCTCGCATAGAGTTAAACTATGAAAAACTAATACCCTGTAAAAGGTACAAACAACTTACCGCGCTATCGTGACGCTGCGCGCTGAATCCGCGATCCTCGATAGCGGATGCGGGACCCTCGGCGCCCTTGAAAAGCACCTTCCAGGCATCTTCGTACATCGTGTCAAAGAGCCTGCTCAGAGTTCGGTGTTGCGCTGGGTTGAACTCCCACAGATTGAAGGCCCGTTGTTGACACGGGAGGATCAGGCGGATGAGCATAACCTGGACTACGTTGACAAGCTTGAGCTGCTTGTCCACCAGGGTTTGGATGCATGTTTGCAGTCCAGTCACCTCTCCTTTGCCGCCCCACGACAGGCTCGTCTCTTTCCAGGACGTGAGCCGCGTTGGGGGTCCGGACCGGAACTCGGGGGCTGCGACCCACTCAGGGTCGCACGGCTTGGTGATGTAAAACTACCCCGATTGCCACCCCTTCAGGGTCTCCACATAGGAGCCCTCGAGCCATACGGCGTTGGGCATCTTGCCCACCATGGCGCCTCCGCACTCCGCCTGGTTGCCACGCACCACCTTCGGCTTGACGTTGAAAGTCTTGAGCCATAGGCCGAAATGGTGGCAGATGCAGAGGAAAGCCTCGCACACGACGATAAACACCAAGATGTTGAGGTTGAAGTTCGGGGCCAGATCATGGAAATCCAGGCCATAGCAGAACATGAGTCCCTGGACGAATGGGTGGATAGGAAAGCCTAGTCCGCGGAGGAAGTGGGGAAGGAACACTACCCTCTCATGGGGCCTTGGGGTGGGGAGGAGCTGCCCCTCTTTGGGAAGCCGGTGCGCGATGTCGTCAGACAAGTATCCGGCCTTCCTTAGTTTTTTGATGTGCCCCTCCGTGACGGAGGAGACCATCCACTTGCCTCCCGCTCCGGACATGGTTGGAGAAGGTTGAGGTGGGGAGTGCGGACTTGGGTGCTGGAGCTCGAGTGCGCGAGAATGGATAGGCAGAGGAGGAAGAAGGCGTAGGTGAAAAGGTGGATCCTTATCCCCTTATATGGGTGGACGCAACTACGTGTCCCCACCAGCCTGGTAAAACTCGCTTATCTCCAAGCGCCGTAATCAATGGCGCGGTTGGGTTACCCACGCCCGTATTGATGAGAATCCCGGAATAAGGGGACACGATCTCTGCTTTAACAAGACGTGCCAAGGAAACCGCCTCGTATGACGCGCTGAGGTGGGATAATAAAACGATTCGGATAAAGGCTTGGCCGTGGTGTGTCACACTACGGAATACGTCAGCAGATTAGATTTGTGTAAATATTATTCTCTCTATGGCAATATGTGGAAACTTATTTTGTAGAGCCGGACACTATCTTTGTGTTCAAAATCTTCTATGAAGTACTTGGAGGAGGAACCCTCCTTGCAATGCCGAAGACAATCCACGCGCCGGACTCGTCGTCATTGAAGCCTGGTTCAGGGGCTACTGAGGGAGTCCTGGATTAGGGGGTGTCCGGATAGCCGGACTATACCTTCGGCCGGACTCCTGGACTATGAAGATACAAGATTGAAGACTTTGTCCCGTGTCCGGAAGGGACTTTCCTTGGCGTGGAGGGCAAGCTTGGCGATATGGATATGTAGATCTCCTACCATTGTAACCGACTTTGTGTAACCCTAACCCTCTCTGGTGTCTATATAAACCGGAGGGTTTTAGTCCGTAGGACAGAATACAAAACAACAATCATACCATAGGCTAGCTTCTAGGGTTTAGCCTCTCCGATCTCGTGGTAGATCTACTCTTGTACTACCCATATCATCAATATTAATCAAGCAGGACGTAGGGTTTTACCTCCATCAAGAGGGCCCGAACCTGGGTAAAACTTCGTGTCCCTTGCCTCCTGTTACCATCCGGCCTAGACGCACAGTTCGGGACCCCCTACCCGAGATCCGCCGGTTTTGACACCGACAGTCCTCCTTTAGTATCGCCATGTTGAACCGCTGGTCCGCCTGCACCATGCGGGACTCGGACGCCGGCACGAAGTCGATGTCCATCGTCTCATACCCATCGGGGGCTTCTGCACCGCGACCTCCGCCATGAACATTGGATCGGCTTCCTCCTCATCGTAGCATGGCTTCAGAGAACTCAGGGATTGGCCCGTCGCAAAGCGAGCTTGGGAACGGAGGTCTGTGGCGCCGACCGCCATCGCGATTTCTGTGTGGCGCTCCGGCGTCAGCATCTTGTAGTAAGTGATCTTGCGGCGCACCAGCTTTCCGGCGAACTAGGGGACGCTTGATGCGGGCTAGGGGATCGAAAGGTGGGGGAATGGGTGATAACCCACAAGTATAGGGGATCGCAAAAACTTTCGAGGGTAGAGTATTCAACCCAAATTTATTGATTCGACACAAGGGGAGCCAAAGAATATTCTCAAGTATTAGCAGCTGAGTTGTCAATTCAACCACACCTGGAAACTTAGTATCTGCAGCAGAGTGTTTAGTAGCAAAGTAATATGATAGTGGTGGTAGCAACAACAAAAGTAAAGACAACAAAAGTAATGTTTTTGGTATTTGTAGTGATTGTAATAGTAGCAGCGGGAAAGTAAATAAGCGTAAACCAGTATATGGAAAACTCGTAGGCACCGGATCAGTGATGGATAATTATGCCGGATGCGGTTCATCATGTAACAGTCATAACATAGGGTGACATAGAACTAGCTCCAATTCATCAATGTAATGTAGGCATGTATTCCGTATATAGTCATACACGCTTATGGAAAAGAACTTGCATGACATCTTTTGTCCTACCCTCCCGTGGCAGCGGGGTCCTATTGGAAACTAAGGGATATTAAGGCCTCCTTTTAATAGAGAACTGGAACAAAGCATTAGCACATAGTGAATACATGAACTCCTCAAACTATGATCATCACCGGGAGTGGTCCCGATTATTGTCACTTCGGGGTTGCCGGATCATAACACATAGTAGGTGACTATAGACTTGCAAGATAGGATCAAGAACTCACATATATTCATGAAAACATAATAGGTTCAGATCTGAAATCATGGCACTCGGGCCCTAGTGACAAGCATTAAGCATAGCAAAGTCATAGCAACATCAATCTCAGAACATAATGGATACTAGGGATCAAACCCTAACAAAACTAACTCGATTACATGATAAATCTCATCCAACCCATCACCGTCCAGCAAGCCTACGATGGAATTACTCACGCACGGCGGTGAGCATCATGAAATTGGTGATGGAGGATGGTTGATGATGACGACGGCGACGAATCCCCCTCTCCGGAGCCCCGAACGGACTCCAGATCAGCCCTCCCGAGAGGTTTTAGGGCTTGGCGGCGGCTCCGTATCGTAAAACGCGATGATTTCTTCTCTCTGATTTTTTCTCTCCGAAAGCAAATATATAGAGTTGGAGTTGGCGTCGGAGGGTTCACAGGGGGCCCACGAGGTAGGGGGGCGCGCCCTAGGGGGGGGCCCCACCCTCGTGGAAAGGGTGTGGGCCCCCTGGTCTTCATATTTGGCGAGGATTTTTATTATTTTTCTAAGGTATTCCGTGGAGTTTCAGGACTTTCCGAGAATATTTGCTTTCTGCACATAAAACAACACCAAGGTAATTCTGCTGAAAACAGCGTCAGTCCAGGTTAGTTCCATTCAAATCATACAAGTTAGAGTCCAAAACAAGGGCAAAAGTGTTTGGAAAAGTAGATACGACGGAGACGTATCAACTCCCCCAAGCTTAAACCCTTGCTTGTCCTCAAGCAATTCAGTTGACAAACTGAAAGAAGAAAGAAAAACTTTTACAAACTCTGTTTGCTCTTGTTGTTGTAACTATGTCAAGCCAGCATTCAAGTTTTCAGCATAGATCATAACTAACCACATTTGCAATAATTCTCAGGTCTCACAATTACTCGTATCAATAGCATAATCAACTAGCAAGTCATAATAATAAATCTCGGATGACAACACTTTCTCAAAACAATCATAATATGATATAACAAGATGGTATCTCGCTAGCCCTTTCTGAGACCGCAAAACATAAATGCAGAGCACCTTTAAAGATCAAGGACTGACTAGACATTGTAATTCATGGTAAAAGAGATCCAATCATAGTCATACCCAACATAGATTAATAGTGATGAATGCAAATGACAGCTCTGCTCTCCAGCTAGTGCTCTTTAATAAGAGGGTGATGACTCAACATAAAAGTAAATGGATAGGCCCTTCGCAGAGGGAAGCAGGGATTTGTAGAGGTGCCAGAGCTCGGTTTTGAAATAGAGATAAATTGTATTTTGAGCGGTATACTTTCATTGTCAACGTAACAACTAAGAGATGGCGATATCTTCCATGCTAAACACATTATAGGCGGTTCCCAAACAGAATGGTAAAGTTTATACTCCCCCTCCACCAACAAGCATCAATCCATGGCTTGCTCGAAACAACGAGTGCCTCCAACATACATCAGGTCCCAGGGGGAGTTTTGTTTGCAATTAATTTTGATTTAGTTTGCATAAAGCATGGGACTGGGCATCCCGGTGACCAGCCATTTTCTCGTGAGTGAGGAGCGGAGTCCACTCCTCTTGAGAATAACCCGCCTAACACGGAAGATAAGGACAGCCTTTGTTGATACATGAGCTATTCGAGCATACAAAACAGAATGTTTATTTGAAGGTTTAGAGTTTGGCACATACAAATTTACTTGGAACGGCAGGTAAATACCGCATATAGGAAGGTATAGTGGACTCATCTGGAATAACTTTGGGGTTTAAGGGATTGGATGCACAAGCAGTATTCCCGCTTAGTACAGGTGAAGGCTAGCAAAAGACTGGGAAGCGACCAACTAGAGAGCGACAACAGCCATGTACATGCATTAAAATTAATAAACATTGGATGCAAGCATGAGTAGGATATAATCCACCATGAACATAAATATCATGAAGGCTATGTTGATTTTGTTTCAACTACATGCGTGAACATGTGCCAAGTCAAGTCACTTAAATCATTCAAAGGAGGATACCACCCCATCATACCACATCATAGTCATCTCAATAGCATGTTGGCACACAAGGTAAATCATTATAACTCATAGCTAATCAAGCATGGCACAAGCAACTATGATCTCTAATTGTCATTGCAAACATGTTTATTCATAATAAGCTGAATCAAGAATGACGGGCTCAACATATTTACAAAAACAAAAGAGGTCGAGTTCATACCAGCTTTTCTCATCTCAGTCAGTCCATCATATATCATCGTAAGTGCCTTTCACTTGCATGACCGAACGGTGTGAATAATAATAAGAGTGCACGTGCATTGGACTAAGCTGGAATCTGCGAGCATTGAAGAAACAGGAGAAGACAAGGCAATATGGGCTCTTGGTTAAATCAACAATAATGCATATAAGAGCCACTTCAACAATTTAATTATAGTCTTCTCCTACTGACCCCCAAAGAAAAGAAAATAAAATAAAACTATTTACACGGGAAAGCTCCCAACAAGCAAAAGAAGAGCGGGAAATATTTTTTTTGGGTTTTCTTTTTAATTACTACTACAGCAGGAAAGTAAATTACTACTGATTTTTTTGTTTTTCTTAAGGTTTACTAAACACACAAGAAGAAAGCAGGAAAAAAAAATAAACTAGCATGGATATTACAGTGAAAAAGTATGAGCACCTACATCTAGCAACGAGTGTGTGTGAACAAAATGTAATGTCGGTGAGAAATACGTACTCCCCCAAGCTTAGGCTTTTGGGCTAGGTTGGTCTATGGCCACGGCTGGCCTGGCGGATATCCATAATAATAGTTGTTGGGGTCATACTGTGATGAGGAGGAATAGTTGGCATCATACTGTGATGAAGAAGAAGACTCTGACTGCCACTGGCTGACAGTCATCTCTGGATCCCAAGAATAAACAGATTGTCGTGGGGGCTCATTTTGTGGTTCCTGTTCTGGCTCCTCAGTGGGTGCAGGGTTCCGGTAGGCGTGAATAGCCGTCAACGGAACATGGTATGTGCCTGCAGTCAAATCAAACAAAGAAGGAGCAGGCAGGGTGATAGTCTCATGATGATGTTTAAGCTCCCCTGCCCTATTCTTAACAATAAAATCATGTGCTACCATACTTTTATGATCTAGATAAACACGGGGCAACACCTTTTCTTCCTTCTCAGCATGCCTAATAGGTATGTTAAAATGTGCGGCTAGGCGTGTAGCATAAATGCCTCCAAAGATGGGGCCCTTAGTACGGTTCATATTTAACCGTCTGGAAATAATACCACCCATACTAAAAGTGTTATCACTGTATAAACCTTGGAGAAGAATAATTATATCAGGGATACTAAGGTTTCCACAGTTTCCGCGTCCAATTAAACAACGACTAGCAAATAATGCAAAGTAACGTAAAACAGGAAAATGTATGCTAGTGATTCGTGCATCGGAAACCTTCCTGGTTTCTCCTACAGTGATATTATTAATAAATCCCTCCACATCATCATGGTGTGGTTCTTCTGTCTTGCCCTCAAAAGGGACTAAACAAATACGACAGAAATCAAAAAGTGACATCTCCTTATGCTCATCATATAAATGAAATTCCACCGTAGGTGGTGAGTTCCTAGGATGAAAATAAAAGTTTTGCACAAAGGTATTTGTGAGTAAGAGATACTGATCGCATTGGTCGTGGAGGAAAGCGGTGAGGCCTGCATTGTGAGCCAATTCATGAAAATCTTCATAGATACCGGCTGCTCTCAAGAAATCATCAGAAGGCCATTCACACGCCCGAATCTCCGCGGTGCGTGGCAAATTATACTTAGGCTTCGGTGCCTTTTCCTTCGAGCTTTGGCTCGATGAGCCCCTCAATAATCTCCTCATCATTTTCTGAAAAATTCTGAAATTTTTAGTAACTTCAAACAAAAGTGAACCAACTTCAATAATATTGATAGTAACTACTCCTACAAGTGCCTAGAGCCTATATCAAGCATTAGAACTACTTGGAACCATATAAATTTGACATGCAAGCTCAAGAACATGGTCACCTATGCAGCACAAATTTGCAAAGAATAGAGCACTAGAACAAAAACTAATTGGACCAATGGAAGAGTCACATACCAAGGAACAATCTCCCCAAGCAGTTTTGCGAGAGGTGCTTTGAGCAAGGAGATCGAAAATCACAGCAAAAGTGGCTGGAACTCGTGCTTGAGTTGGTTTTTCGGGTTTGTGTGAGGCAGAGGAAGAAGATGGGTGCTGGGATAAGTGGAGGAGGGCCACCATGGGCCCACGAGGCAGGGGGCCGCCCTAGGAGGGGGCGCGCCCACCACCCTCGTGGCCAGGTGGCAGCTCCTCCCGTGGTAATTTTTGCACAGTAAATCCTCAAATATTCCCGAAAAAATCATATTAAATTGGCATGGCTTTCTGAGGACTTTTATTTTTGGGATATTTTTATATTGCATGGATAAGTCAGGAAACAGACAGAAAAATACTATTTTTACTTTATTTATACTAAATAACAGAAAGTATAAAGAATGGTACAGAAGTTTGTGCTTCTAGTTTCATCCATCTCATGCTCATCAAAAAGAATCCACTAACAAGGTTGATCAAGTCTTGTTAACAAACTCATTCCGATAATCATGAAACCAGAGAAATTTCGAATAAAACTAAGTTACCTCAACGGGGATATGCACATCCCCAATAATAAGAATATCATATTTCTTCTTGACAGTAGGAAGAGGGAATTCAAAACCTCCAAATATAATCGATGGAATTTTTCCAATAGAGTTGATACTATGAACTTGAGGTTGTTTCCTCGGAAAGTGTACCGTATGCTCATTACCATTAACATGAAAAGTGACATTGCCTTTGTTGCAATCAATAACAGCCCCTGCAGTATTAAGAAAAGGTCTTCCAAGAATAATAGACATACTATCATCCTCGGGAATATCAAGAATAACAAAGTCCGTTAAAATAGTAACGTTTGCAACCACAACAAGCACGTCCTCACAAATACCGACAGGTGTAGCAGTTGATTTATCAGCCATTTGCAAAGATATTTCAGTAGGTGTCAACTTATTCAAGTCAAGTCTACGATATAAAGAGAGAGGCATAACACTAACACCGGCTCCAAGATCACATAAAGCAGTTTTAATATAATTTCTTTTAATGGAGCAAGGTATAGTAGGTACTCCGGGATCTCCAAGTTTCTTTGGTATTCCACCCTTAAAAGTATAATTAGCAAGCATGGTGGAAATTTCAGCTTCCGGTATCTTTCTTTTATTAGTAATGATATCCTTCATATATTTAGCATAAGGATTTGTTTTGAGCACATCAGTCAATCGCATACGTAAAAAGATAGGCCTAATCATTTCAGCAAAGCGCTCAAAATCCTCATCATCCTTCTTCTTGGATGGTTTCGAGGAAAAGGCATGGGTTTCTGAACCCAAGGTTCTCTTTCTTTACCATGTTTCCTAGCAACAAAGTCTCTTTTATCATAACGTTGATTCTTTGATTGTGGGTTATCAAGATCAACAACAGGTTCAATTTCTACATCATTATCATTACTAGGTTGAGCATCATCATGAACATCATCATTAATATTTTTACTAGGTTCATGTTCATTACCAGATTGTGTTTCAGCATCAGACATAGAAATATCATTTGGATTATCAGGTGGTTCAGCAATAGGTTCACTAGAAGTTTGCACAGTTCTATCATTTTTCTTTTTCTTCTTTTTAGAAGAACTAGGTGCATCAATATTATTTCTCTGAGAATCTTGCTCGATTCTCTTAGGGTGGCCTTCAAGATACAAAGGTTCCTGAGTCATTCTACCAGTTCTAGTAGCCACTCTAACAACATAATCATTTTTCTTACTATTCATTTCATGGAGCAATTCTTTTTGAGCTTTAAGTACTTGTTCTACTTGAGTGGTAACCATAGAAGCATGTTTGCTAACAAGTTTAAGTTCACCTCTAATATTAGCCATATAATCACCCAAGTATTTAATTATATCGGAATCATATTTCAATTGTCTACCAAAATAAGCATTGAAATTTTCTTGTTTGACAATAAAATTATCAAACTCATCAAAGCATTGCCTAGCAGACTTATAGTGAGGGATATCACCTTCATCAAATCTATAGAGAGAATTTACCTTTACTACCTGTGTTGGGATATTGGGATCAGGAGGTTCTTCAGTAAATAAAGGATTAAGGTCATATACTTCGTCAACAGGCGGTATATTAAGACCATGTATTTCTTCAATAGGAGGTAAATTCTTAACATCTTCAGCTTTAATACCTTTTTCTTTCATAGATTTCTTTGCCTCTTGCATATCTTCGGGACTGAGAAATAGAACACCTCTCTTCTTCGGAGTTGGTTTAGGAATAGGATCTTTAATTGGAGCGGGAGCTGGCTCAGGAGGTGCCCAATTATTTTCATTTGTCAACATATTATTCAATAGAATTTCAGCTTCATCCGGTGTTCTTTCCCTGAAAAGAGAACCAGCACAACTATCCAGGTAATCTCTGTAAGCGTCGGTTAGTCCATTATAAAAGATATCAAGTATTTCAGGTTTCTTAAGAGGATGATCAGGCAAAGCATTAAGTAACTTGAGAAGCCTCCCCCAAGCTTGTGGGAGACTCTCTTCTTTAATTTGCACGAAATTGTATATTTCCCTCAAAGCAGCTTGTTTCTTATGAGCAGGGAAATATTTAGCAGAGAAGTAATAAATCATATCTTGGGGACTACGCACACAACCAGGATCAAGGGAATTAAACCATATCTTGGCAGCACCCTTTAATGAGAACGGAAATATTTTAAGTAAATAGAGGTAACGTGATCTCTCATTATTAGTGAACAAGGCAGCTATGTCATTTAACTTAGTAAGATGTGCCACAACAGTTTCAGATTCATAGCCATAAAACGGATCAGATTCAACCAAAGTAATTATATCAGGATCAACAGCGAATTCATAATCTTTATCAGGAACACATATAGGTGAGGTAGCAAAAGCAGGACCGGGTTTCATTTTATCTCTAAGTGATTCTTTGTTCCATTTAATAAATAACCTTTTAAGCTCATATCTATCTTTGCAGGCTAAAATAGCTAAAGAAGCATCTTTATCAAAAAGATAACCTTCAGGAATAACAGGCATATTTTCATCATCACTATCATCATCGTATTCAGTTTCATCAATTTCTCTTTCTCTAGCCATAGCAATTTGTTCTTCAAGAAATTCACTAAGGGGCATAGTAGTATCAGGCATAGAAGCAGTTTCATCATAAGTATCATGCATAGTAGAAGTGGCATCATCAATAACATGCGACATATCAGAACGAATAGCAGAAGCAGATGTAGGTGTCGCAAACTTACTCATAACAGAAGGTGAATCAAGTGCAGAGCTAGATGGCAGTTCCTTACCTCCCCTCGTAGTTGAGGGATAGATCTTGGTTTTTGGATCTCTCAAGTTCTTCATAGTGTCCAGCAGATATAAATCCCAAGTGACTCAAAGAATAGAGCTACGCTCCCCGGCAATGACGCCAGAAAAAGGTCTTGATAACCCACAAGTATAGGGGATCGGAACAGCTTTTGAGGGTAGAGTATTCAACCCAAATTTATTGATTCGACACAAGGGGAGCCAAAGAATATTCTCAAGCATTAGCAGCTGAGTTGTCAATTCAACCACACCTGGAAACTTAGTATCTGCAACAGACTGTTTAGTAGCAAAGTAATATGATAGTGGTGGTAGCAGCAACAAAAGTAAAGACAACAAAAGTAATGTTTTTGGTATTTTGTAGTGATTGTAACAGTAGCAGCGGGAAAGTAAATAAGCGATAACCAGTATATGGAAAATTCGTAGGCACCGGATCAGTGATGGATAATTATGCCGGATGCGGTTCATCATGTAACAGTCATAACATAGGGTGACACAGAACTAGCTCCAATTCATCAATGTAATGTAGGCATGTATTCCGTATATAGTCATACGTGCTTATGGAAAAGAACTTGCATGACATCTTTTGTCCTACCCTCCCGTGGCAGCGGGGTCCTATTGGAAACTAAGGGATATTAAGGCCTCCTTTTAATAGAGAACCGGAACAAAGCATTAGCACATAGTGAATACATGAACTCCTCAAACTATGGTCATCACCGGGAGTGGTCCCGATTATTGTCACTTCGGGGTTGCCGGATCATAATGGTAGGTGACTATAGACTTGCAAGATAGGATCAAGAACTCACATATATTCATGAAAACATAATAGGTTCAGATCTGAAATCATGGCACTCGGGCCCTAGTGACAAGCATTAAGCATAGCAAAGTCATAGCAACATCAATCTCAGAACATAATGGATACTAGGGATCAAACCCTAACAAAACTAACTCGATTACATGATAAATCTCATCCAACCCATCACCGTCCAGCAAGCCTACGATGGGATTACTCACGCACGGCGGTGAGCATCATGAAATTGGTGACGGAGGATGGTTGATGATGACGACGGCGACGAATCCCCCTCTCCGGAGCCCCGAACGGACTCCAGATCATCCCTCCCGAGAGGTTTTAGGGCTTGGCGGCGGCTCCGTATCATAAAACGCGATGATTTCTTCTCTCTGATTTTTTTCTCTCCGAAAGCAAATATATAGAGTTGGAGTTGGCGTCGGAGGGTCAACAGGGGGCCCACGAGGTAGGGGGCGCGCCCTAGGGGGGAGGGGGCGCCCCCCACCCTCGTGGAAAGGGTGTGGGCCCCCTGGTCTTCATATTTGGCGAGGATTTTTTAATATTGTTTCTAAGGTATTCCGTGGAGTTTCAGGACTTTCCGAGAATATTTGCTTTCTGCACATAAAACAACACCAAGGTAATTCTGCTGAAAACAGCGTCAGTCCAGGTTAGTTCCATTCAAATCATACAAGTTAGAGTCCAAAACAAGGGAAAAATTGTTTGGAAAAGTAGATACAACGGAGACGTATCAATGGGCTGGAGATTTGGTGTGGTTTTAGGGCAGTGGCTGGCATAGGCCGAGCAGCGAAGGTTCTGGTGCGAATAGTAGTTCCGGTGACGACCGGTCCATCAGTTTTGACTGTACATCGCTCTTGTCGCGTTCGCATTGCAGCCCGGCACGCTGGACCCTCCATGTCGCCCACCGAATGGAACACGCTTCGTCTTGCGTTTTCGCTCGCTTGTGGGACTACAGTTGAGAGCAAACCGACGTCCCTCCCCCTCCCCCGCCCGCGTCATTTATTATACCACCACTCCCTCCGTTTTATGCGGAGTAAATAAAAACAGAGGGAGTATTACTACGGATGAGGATCCCTTGACATGGCTGAACCCATTGAGTAACTGACATGCGGGGCCTAGCAAGCATGGGGTCCGCCAGTAAGTGACCGAAAGGGAGGGTAAGGCAGGGATACCTACGTCAGAGGATCCACTTCCACTATACTACTTTGACCAAATGTTAGAGTAATAATATATGACATGCAACTTACACAAATGTTAGAGTAATAATATATGACATGCAACTTACACAAAGCATACAGGGTCTAATGCGTTTTTCGAGGCTAACTTTGACCAAATGTTAGAGTAATAATATATGACATGCAACTTACACAAAGCATACGGTCAAATTCGTATGTGAAAGGAGTTTCCAATGATATAATTTTCACATTATACATCTCATGTACTATTAATCTTGTCAATAGTCAAATTGGAAACCATCTCGAGTACAAATCTAGGAGTACGTACGAATCTAACAATATTGATTGGGCGTTGTTGAATGTTGATACCTTTTTTTTATCAAAGTAGATATACTTTGACTACACATAAAACTTATATGTAAACTACTCCCTCCTTCCATCTGTATAGGGCCTAATGCGTTTTCGAGGCTAATTTTGACCAAAAGGTAGAGCAATAATATATGACATGCAACTTAAATAAAGCATACCATCAAATTTGTATGTGAAAGGAGCTTCCAATGATATAATTTTCGCATTATACATGTCATGTACTATTAATCTTGTCAATAGTCAAAGGCGGTCTTGAAAAATGCATTAGGCCCAATATAGATGGAAGGAGGGAGTAGAAAGGATATGAGGGAGTATATTGTACGTTCAAAAACAAAACGAACATTGAATACCCTTTATATATGATTTGCGGATGCTATGATCACCGATTCAAAATTTTGAATCCGCCTTAGGTATCACGTGCCCCCACTCGTTCCCTCTCGATTTCATCTCGGGGTCCGGAGATCTATTGAAAGAGGACTAGGGTGGGTACATGCGAATGATACTCGGCGGAATGTTCAAATGAGGCATGCGGGAGGATGGACTCAACTGGAGGGCGACATGATCGATGGAGAGGAGGGTTGGAGAGGAATGAGAAATAAGCAAACGCCACATGATTATACTTGAACGACTCAAATAAACAATACGTTGTCTCGCTTGGCCTACATAGTGAAAGGCCTAATGCGCAACACGGAGCACTGACGCTCGAATATGGCCGGGAAAACAGGGAAACAGACATGTGGGGCACACCCGTCGGGACGATGTAGCGCAGACTAGTCCAATGGAGGATCTGGCCCACGACCTCCTCGCCACCGACAACCGTTCATGTGGGTCATTGGGGCCAACAACGGGGCGCAGCTCCAGCACCGCCTCTGGACACGGCGACCGCGGTGAGCGACACGCTCATATCGTCGCTAGACACGGTCGGTTTCAGTTTGCCGAGGGTGGCGTTAGTGTTGTGGCACGACCAACAGTATGTTTGGTTTGTGCCCAAGGTTGCCCCATCAAAGCATTGGGTAGCCAAAATTTTGGTTGAGGTATTGGTTGCCCATGATTTGGCCGACATTGGCAAGAAAAATGAACTTGAGTTGGCTAGAGTTCATTGGCATGCCAAAGAAATGGCAACCATCCAAACAAAGACCAATCTTTGGGTCATGACCAAAATTTTGGTTGAGGTTTTGGTTGCCCATGATTTGGCCGACATTGGCAAGAAAAATGAACTAGAGTTGGCTAGAGTTCATTGGCATGCCAAAAAATGGCAACCATCCAAACAAAGGCTAATCTTTTGGTCATGACCAAAATTTTGGCAAGGTGCACTTTGGCCACAATCCAAACACACCCCAACACCCGGCTCGTCGAGGATGCACGGGGCGCCGCGACGCGTCCGCGGAGTGGTGTAGCGCGGCCAACTGCATCCTCTGGACATGAGACCATGCCGGGTCGTCTTGCTTTTTCAATGACATGCGGGGATCGCATGTGAGCAAAGGGCATCTCCAACGTTGCCACGACCGCAGCTGACTACCCTGGCACACCAAAACCCTCGCCCCTCGCACCGTCGCGCGGTGCGTTCCCAGCCGGCGCCAGCTGCCCGCATTCATGTCGTCCGTTCATATGTCATCATTAAGAGGCTCGGTGCCTGAGGAACAACTCCGGCGACTTAATGACGCACTCGGACGCTTGGCCTCACCGGAATGCGCTACTTAAAGCGGCAACGCCCAGCTAACCTCCACACCATAGCGCATCGTCCTCCTACCTAGAACCACATCTGCCATGACCGCAAGCGCGAACGCTCTCCGGGAGAGCTTGTCTTCGGGGATGGAGCTCGAGGTCGCCGCCCTCGCTGAAGTCGCCGCACAAGCGGTGGCCACGCTGGCGACCGACGACGGGAGCACCGTCAGCCACGCGTCCTACTTGCCGCCGTCCAACGTCCGGCACCGCCGAGGTCGGGGACTCCTTCGAGGATGAGTAGGGCATGGAAGGCGGCAGGGCATGGTGTGCCAACTGGCCGGTCCGTCTCCCGTGTTCTACTTTTCCTCGCCGGAGACCGCACATTCACTTCACGGGTCTTGAACCCCGCCCCCATACATGGAGATCACAGATGGAGGACGTCGGTCGCCGCCGTAAAATAGGTTTAGGGTCGGGTTTCTTTTATTTTTTTGTCCTATAAAAGTTCGAAATGTAATGAAAATCTGCCGTGTTTGCATTAATCTCGGCCGGTGTATATGAACTTTCACAATAATATACATATTGTAGGAGTACTAGCAAGATGCCCGTGCATTGCACGGAAGATCAAGATCTTCTGGGAGAAAAGGATGAATGAGGGAAAGCCTTATCTGCAAATGTGGAGAGGAGTGCGGGTAAATTGTCATAGTTTCCTTCCTATCCGTTAGATATAGACGGACGGCCTATATTGCAGGATCGGACACATCTTTCTACATCTACGGGAACCTATGAAAGGGTTAATGTAAATTTCCTCTCTCTCTCCTCCCCTGATTTTCATGGTGGTGGGCCCCTCCCTCCCCCCAATCTACAATCAACAGCTCACATGTTTCACATTATGTTAATTACATAATTGGGATTATGTAGGTGTAGCATTACTCGTCCTAAAAAACCCAACTAAGCCAACCTCCCAGCATATCGCGCGGGAAAAGACCCGGCCGCGCCGTTATAGTCGGGATTACCGGATTACTAGTAGTAGTGTCAGGACCGGTTTTTCGGGATATTAATTTCCCAAAAGCGGCCCTTGTGCTCACCAGCCCCAGGATTACTGTTAGCTGATGAGACACCAACTTGTTACAGAAACTCCAAGAAAAATACAAAATATGTAGTACAAGACCATTCTGGCCTATGGGTACAACAATTGGTTTCTAGTGGTTGATGGAGGAAGCGGTTTACGGATCATCAGCGTCTATGGGACTCCATTTCCCACAGGAACAGCTGACCAGGATAACTCCTATCTTCGTGAGGCTGCTATCACCATTGCGTAGGTTCCGGGGCTGTCATCACAACGCTCCTCTTCACGCAAGAAATCTGGCCAAGACAATAGCCAGGGACAAGCCAGTGAGTACTTTGAATGTACTCGCAAACATTGAGAACACAGGTATAATATAGCCACTGATAATCATGTTTTGAAATATTCTATGATTACTTTGTCAGTTATGAAATAAGGTTCATGACGCACGCAAGCAGATCATTCGAATAAAACATGAGTAAACAATCAGGGAGTAGAAATGAAAAGCATCGATCGGGTGTCTGAAGCAACGCCTCGAAGGGATAATAATATGAAGCATGCCTCAGTCGGGTGTCTGAGCGACACCACATAAAGGGCTTATATATAAAAGGAATAACAAGCATGCCACAGTCGGGCGTCTGTGCAACACCACATAAAGGGCTTATAAGTAAATGAAATAACAAGCATGCCACTGTCGGGCGTCTGTGCGACACCACATAAAGGGCTTATAAGTAAACGAAATAAGCATGCCACAGTCGGGCGTCTGTGCGACACCACATAAAGGGCTTATTAGTAAGAATAATCATAGTGAATATCCAGGAGGTAGAACCGTCCCAGGGATACTCATTAATTTCAAATAATACAATTGATTAGTCCACAATAATAATAATCATAATCATCATATGTCACAAGTCATGCTCAATGTTCTGGTTTAGTAGTTTCTCCTCCGAAGACCGACACTAAGACCGACACTTGACCCATCCCAGACTGTAGTCCTTAACCATGGACACGGCTATTCGAATAGGTATAATATCTCTGCAGAGGGTGTACTCTTTACCCACGAGTAACGGATTTCTTTAGTCCATCGGAACTAATTCCGTCTATGGTCTTTTAGTCGAAAACACGCCTGACTTGCACACCCCAGCTTAACTTTACTCGTGTCTGGAATCACCCACGACACCTGTTAAGCAAAACTCTAAGTGGGGAGGCTACAACCTCGCGTAGCATGGGATCAAATTTCTATCGCGTGCTCTAAGGGGTGCCCCCCTCTCGGTCCCAACCGGAAACACCCATGCCCCCAGACCAGGTGGCATGCCTACCGGATGCAGCCGGTATCTTCCACCATGGCCTCTCTGTACGGTGTGTGCTAGGACAGGGGTTGACAACTTACCGAACCGTACCCCACCTACGGCAGGGACAAGTGGCAGCATGAAACAAGTATGGGGGTTACTGGAACAAGACTCGATCTACGGTCGACTCAGGAGGTTTAAGTATTTCCTGCATGGTTAGCTCAAGAATTATATTTCACATCCATCAGACACAACCACCACTCATCATACCTCCCCCTGCCCCACCAGTCATAACCGTCTCGACGAGGGACAAGCTCGTGTCTACCCAAGACAGAGACTTTTCCAGATCCTTCCCGGCAGGCATGAGAGGCATATGAGGGTGATTGCTATCACAAGCATATCTATTTCCAACAGCAAGAATTTTCAGTATGCACTCAAAGCGTATGATCATATCATCACATAAAAATAACTAATGCTTCATGTCGAGGTGGTGTTATAACCGTATCAAACAACCCACAAAGTATTATGGCAGGGTTCAGAATGCTTGCCTTCAAGTTGTGGAGAGGCAGGGTGCATTCCAAAACTTTTGAAAGTTTTCTCCTTCTTCAAACTCCTATTTTTGAAAATATTCAAATAACACATACTTTAAAAACAGTACAAAAAAGTTGTTTTGAAAATTTTGAAATAAATATGAAAATAAACTAGACAATATTTGGGAAACAACATAAAAAGAATCAAGTCATTTGGATTTATATTTAAAAAGTTATAGCCAGTCAAAGTTTAGTCAAATTCTGTTTTTAAAATAAAACAGAAAAAGGAAAACGCTTCGGGCGGAATACGTTTTCGAAGCACAGGAGATGTACTTGGGGGTTTTGCGCTTCCACTTACGCCAGCGTGGACTGGCTCGGGGTCGCTGACAGTGGGTCCAAGGGGGGCCCACTAGTTAGGTTTGACCGGTCGCCCCGCCTCCTTCCTCCTCTGGCCGAACAGAGGCGGGAGCTCCTGCGATCAACGCCGGTGAACGGCGGCTCCTCGCGGGCTCCGGAGGGCAGGGCTGGATACACCATGCTAGGACGGTCCTCCCGGTGGTCGAGGGGTTGGTGGGGGCAAAGGGAGT
This sequence comes from Triticum aestivum, assembly GCF_018294505.1. Lineage (NCBI taxonomy): Eukaryota > Viridiplantae > Streptophyta > Magnoliopsida > Poales > Poaceae > Triticum > Triticum aestivum. Next base: position 513,170,892 of record NC_057800.1, on the reverse strand, counting down.
CACCGGTGGTGAGCTTCGCGGCGGCCGGTGGCTTCGGGAGGTTTGGGGCTCTGGGCTACGGTGGCTCCCGAGCGGGTTTGAGGTGTTGGCGGCTCCGCAGGGTCATGGGGAGTCGGACGGTGGCGCTAGATGGACGGGAGGGGCTCGATTGCGACTGAATGGACCGGAGGGCGGCGGCGGCTGTACTGACCGGAGATGGGGAAGAAGACCTTCCCTGGTCGATTGACTGCTACGGGGGTGCTAGGTGGGGTGGCTTGAGGTCGCCTGAGGTTTTGGAGAGGCTCGGGGCTTCTTAAATAGGCGAGCAATGGCGGTTCCGCGGTGACCGGGTATAAGATCGTCGGCGACCGCCGTTCTGTAGCGTCAGAGGGACGTGGCGGCGACGAGTGCTTGCGGACAAGCTTGCGGATGAGCCTGAGCTGCTCCAGGGGGCAGCTGGCGAGCGCTGTCCACGACAGAGGTTGCTGTGGCCGCCTGCTAGCCGCCGTGGCCGACCTGACGGCGGAGCTGTGGAGCTCCAGGGGCAGCTCTGCGACGCGGGAGGGTCGGGCGCGTCGACTGGGAGAGGGGAAGGGCCAGAACGGCCGCGGGGTGGCGGCAACGGGACGCGGCGGATCGGTGCACGCGTGTGCAAAACATGCGCTCTGGGCGCGCCCAGAGCGTGCACGCCAAGCGTTCGGCGAAATGCCAGGGTGTGCTAGAGGGCATAGGAGAGGCTGGGGATTAGCTGGCCTGGGTTAGGGTTAGCTAGGAGCTTAGTGGACATGCCAGTATGTCCAGAGGGGCATGATCATAGTGCAAAACAAAAATCATGTCAAAACTGGCCATGCACACCAGGTGTTTGACAAAATGCTAATGGCAGCTAGGCAACTCTTGGGGTGGCCCAAATCTCCAGATTAAAGTCTCTTTGGATGAAAAAGAGGGTGGTGAAGTTAGTCTGTCAAAAGCAAAACTTGTTAGTGCAAGTTTGTGAGAAAACTGATTCTGGACAGAAAGTAAAAGGCACTGTTGCATGCACTTAAAATCCTCCAATGGGTCCACTCTTCTGGACTTAAGGGTTTTGCAAGATGGGCTATAAGCAGGAAAAGAAATCATAGCTAAAAGGGCAAGTTAAATGATGGTTGCTGTAGAAATCACCATGCTGGACTAGAATGAAAAAGCGGTTGATTCACTCAAATATTTCAAAGGGCAACTCTGGGTTTTTGCATAAGGTTGAATTACATACTACTACTAACATCCCACAATTTTGGTGGAGGTTTTAAAAGAATATTTAAATAGGTTGCAGTGCAAAATTGCCCACTGAACCAGATTTGAAAACTTGGTGTAGAACTCAAAATATCCAATGAATGAAATATATTTTTGCATAAAAGTGATTTAAAAACATCACATGACATTCCCAAATTTTGGTTGGAATCTTAAATAAATTTATCAAATGGTTTTAGTTCAAAAAGAGCTCCAAAACTAATGAAAAATCATTTTAAGGAATAAAGCTCAGAGAGAAATAATTTTGCAAATAAATTCCGCTGATAATAGAAATGTTTTTCTTGAAAGGGCAAACAAGTCCAATAATATATTTGGAAAGTTTTTCACTTGAGGTAAAAACTTGTGACGCCCCGAGACCGATGTGCCAGGTGTCGTCCAGTATTTGCTGTCATTGCCATGTCTTTTGCTTGCGTGTTGCATTTCATCATGTCATCATGTGCATAGCATCATCATGTTTTCAAAACTTGCATCCGTCCCCGCCTCCTCGTTCTCTCCGTTGTCCGTTCTGAGCCCAGACACACTTGCACGCGCCCGTGTCCAAAATATTATTTTATTAGTGGTCAGAAAATGTTCTCGGAATGGGATGAAAGTTGGCATATGGTGTTGTTACGTTGTTAGTAGGTCGCCTGCCAAGTTTCATCGCATTTGGAGCTCGTTTGATAGCCCAACCGTTAAACTAGAGCGGCAATATAGCCGGTCTAACATCGGATGTTTTCGGTCTCCGAAAACCGTGCCGGGCTACATCTCTCCCCTCTTTTCTCAGACCAACCCGCTCTTCACAATCCGCCAGACCCAACCTAACCTCTCTCGTGAGCCCGCAGACCTCCTCGGGCGCGTCCAAAAGTTGTCCCGAACCCGACCCGGACTGTCGCCACCGTTGTGTCCGGATCATCCCCAAACATCTACAAAACGTCACCGTTTCCTTGTTTGGACTCCCTAACCCATTCATCTCCGACCGTCCTATCTATATTCTGTATGTATAGACCACCCGAACCTTATAAATGAGGAGCCTTGTCCCATCTTCCCAGCCGCCGCCGCCAGCATCTTCCACCTCGGGATCCTCCCAGATCGGATCGATCTAATAGACCAGCGCCACATAGCCTCCTCCTCCATCCACAGCTGCCCTCCTCTGCTCATTCTTCCCCGAGCATGCTTCCCCGCGCAGCAAGTAGGAGCCGCAACCCCTGCTTCCCCTCGTGCTACCCGTGCGCCGCTGCGAGCAGCACCAGCGCCTGCGTCCCCGTCGGCCTTTGGCCCTGCAGCAACCTCGCCAGAGCACCGAATCAGGAGGCTTTTGCACCATGGCGTCAAATGAAGCTTTGTAGCCGCCATGCCCGACGCCTCCCAGGGAGCTCCTTGCAGCCTTCTGTCCGCTTCGTCTCATGCCGGACCTCGCCGGTGCGATCCCGACCCCCTTGCGCCCTTGATTCTCTCCCTTATGCCCTCTAACCTCCCCTGCTCTTCCCTCTCCTCTTCTGAGCAAGGAGCAGGACCACTTCATCCATGGCGCCGCCCTCGCCTCGTCTCGATCCGGTGGATTCGAACGCCAAGTCCTCACCGAACCAGAAGGAGCGAGCTCCATGGCCACCCGTCCCCTTGCAGCACCAGCCGCCGCTGGGAGTTTCACATCGCGCCGCCCGGGTTCTGCATCCTCTGCCGGACCTCCCCTACTTCGCCTTGGTCCGCCGCCACTGCCCATCGCGTCGTCCTTCGTCAAGTCCTGCGCTGCCGCCGTTCGAGAGGAGGACGACGGAGCCGTGCCCCTGCGTTGACTTCTCATCGAGACGCTCCAGCCGGCCCATCGCTTCAGCCCGCCAGCGAATCCACCAAAGCCCAGCCACCCGCTGCTAGTTTTGTTTTTCCTGCAGGCCTCCCTCTTCATCTGGTCGGGCCAGGCCCAAAGTGAGCAGCTCCCACCAGCCCAGTTCCCTCAGATTTCAGCCCATTTGTTTTTTTCCTTTGTCCAGCGAATTTTGCATTTAACGAGTGCATGCATATTACAGAAATGCCATTTTCTTGCATTGCTCATAATTAAATAACTGTGCACCGGATTAAAATGATCTCTATATGAAACTTGCTTAGAATTTCATCTAGTTTAATAATATGCAACTTTCATGCATGTTTAAAATGTCCAAAATGCTGTTTGTTTAAATTTGCTCCTATGTCATGTTAAAATGGTTTAATTCATAACTTAATAACCGTAGCTCCAAACCTAATAAACTTTATATGTAAATGGGGTAGAATAATGCCTAGTATAACATGGTGGCCTTACTTTGCATGTTTAACAACTCTAAAATTGTGTTTAGGGCAGAACAGTACCAAACCTAATATATGCATATGAGGAGTTTCCGGACTTGTTGTTTTGTTGTTCCGGCCTCATTTAAACTTGCCTAGATAGGTAGTTTTATTTTGCTTCACCCTCTTGCCATTTTAATCAACATTTAACCTTGTTGGATACATAAACGAGATCGAAGTAAATAACTTGTCGTGGTGTTTCGTCAACATGCAACTTGTTGCATATTGAGCTCCACTTAATTTGTAGGATTGTTTGTGCACTTTGCCATGCCATGCATATTTAAACCGGACATGCATCATACTTGATTGTGCATCGTGCCATGCTTATGTGGTGGTTGTTTACCATGATTGTTTGCTCCTTTCCGGTGTTGCTTCTTCGGGTTGGTTCCGATAACGTCGCATTTGTGAGGATCCCTTCGACTTCGTCCGTTTGTCTTCTTCATGGACTCGTTCTTCTCCCTTGCGGGATTTCAGGCAAGATGACCATACCCTCGAAATCACTTCTATCTTTGCTTGCTAGTGGCTCGCTCTTTTGCTATGCCTATGCCGCAATACCTACCACTTGCTTATCATGTCTCCTATATTGTTGAACCAAGCCTCTAACCCACCTTATCCTAGCAAACCGTTGATTGGCTATGTTACCGCTTTGCTCAGCCCCTCTTATAGCGTTGTTAGTTGTAGGTGAAGATTGAAGTTTGTTCCTTGTTGGAACATGGAGATCGTTCCTTGTTGGAACATTGTTTTACTTGTTGGGATATCACAATATATCTTATTTAATTAATGCATCTATATACTTGGTAAAGGGTGGAAGGCTCGGCCTTATGCCTGGTGTTTTGTTCCACTCTTGCCGCCCTAGTTTCCGTCATATCGGTGTTATGTTCCCGGATTTTGCGTTCCTTACGCGGTTGGGTTATAATGGGAACCCATTGACAGTTCGCTTTGAATAAAACTCCTCCAGCAAGGCCCGATTTTACCATTCGCCACCTACCCTTTTTCCCTTGGGAGTCGCACATCCCGAGGGTCATCTTTATTTTAACCCCCCGGGCCAGTGCTTGTCTAAGTGTTGGTCCGAACTAGAGCCCCTTGCAGCGCCACCTCGGTGAAACTCGAGGGCTGGTTTTAGTTGTACAGATTGCTTATCCGGTGTTGCCTTGAGAACGAGATATGTGCAGCTCCTATCGAGATGTCGGCGCATCGGGTGGTCTTGCTGGACTTGTTTTACCATTGTCGAGTATGTCTTGTAGAACCGGGATACCGAGTCTGATCGGAATGTCTCGGGAGGAGGTCTATTCCTTCGTTGACCGTGAGAGCTTGTGATGGGCTAAGTTGGGACACCCCTGCAGGGATTTGAACTTTCGAAACTCGTGCCCGCGGTTATGGGCAGATGGGAATTTGTTAATGTCCAGTTGTAGAAAACCTGAAGTTGACCTTGATTAACATGCATCAACCGCGTGTGTTACCGTGATGGTCTCTTTCCGGCGGAGTCCGGGAAGTGAACACGGTGTTGGAGTTATGCTTGACGTAGGTTGTTCTAGGATCACTTCTTGATCATACTTTTAACGACCGTGCTTTGCCTTCTCTTCCCGCTCTCATTTGCGTATGTTAGCCACCATATATGCTAGCCGCTTGCTGCAGCTCCACCTCATACCTTTACCTTACCCATAAGCTTAAATAGTCTTGATCGTGAGGGTGCGAGATTGCTGAGTCCCTGTGACTCACAGATACTTCCAAAACCAGTTTGCAGGTGCTGATGTTACCAAGCAGGTGACGCAACCAAGCCCAAGGAGGAGCTCGATGAAGATCTTGTCCTTTGTGTTGTTTCGTTCTAGTAGATCAGTAGTGGAGCCCAGTTGGGGTCGATCGGGGACCTTGTCGCATTTGGGGTTCTTCTTTTATTTTGGTTCCGTAGTCGGACCTTGATTGTATTTGGTTGATGTAATGCTTTATTCATGTAATTGTGTGAAGTGGCGATTGTAAGCCAACTATGTATCTCTTTCCCTTATGTATTACATGGGTTGTGTGAAGATTACCTCACTTGCGACATTGCTTTCAATGCGGTTATGCCTCTGAGTCGTGCTTCGACACGTAGGAGATATAGCCGCATCCAGGGCGTTACAAAACTCCATAATAATAAGGAAAATAATGGCTCTGAAATCAAAAGGAAATCCAGAAAATAAAAGTTTAAATTTCCTGGCAAAATTTTAATTAATAAAACAAGGTTAAAATTTTGGGGTGTCACAATATCGATGGATCGCGTGAAGCAACAGATTTTTTTGTGGGGGAGAAGCACCTAGTTTAAAAGGAAAAATTGCGGTACACTCACAGCACTCCTGTCGCGGTCGCATTGCACCCCACACATGTTCGGTCCTGCACATGGCTCACGCAAACGGAACGCGCTTCGGTTTGCCTCTTCACTGACACGTGGGACTGCACTTGGAGAAACCGACCATGCGCCAAACTCCACCCGCCCACCGCGCGAAAATCCTCCCCCCCCCCACACACCCAAAAATTCCCCCCAAATCCGATTCAACCGCCCTTCGGCCAACTAGCCAATAATATTCCCCAAACCCCCTCCCCCCTGTCCCCCTCCACTCCATTCGCTCCGCCAAAGCCGCCCTCCCCGTCGAGCCGATACATCGGCACCGCGGTTCGGCGATCCTCTCGCTCCCACAGTACGCTCTCATAGACTGCCGTCCTCTAGCTGCGCCGCCACCTCTGGCTACGTTCTTGTGGAGGCGCACGGCGGTCAGCGTCGGCACCGCTGGCGACGTTCGTGTGGAGACGCACGGCGGTCAGCTTCTCCCACGGTACGCGCATTCTAGACTGAGGCCCTGTTCATGTCGGTGTAGCGCTGAATGTTAGCTGATAGACGTTGTTAATCTTACTGTTTGCCAAAGTAGTTTACTGTCAATATGCTCTACTTAAGAAGCTTCCTTGCCTTGTTCTGCACTCAATCTGCTTAGCTGAGATGGCATGCCAAGGCCGATTAGTTGCTAAAATATCCTGCCATATATTTATTGTGATGTAGATTGCCATGGTCTAGTAGCCAATCTGTTAGGTGAAATAGCTCTACATCGTTTTATACTCGATCTTTGTTGCTACGATGGCCTTCGATAGTTCGATGGCTGTGTGATCGGCCTCATTGACTGCTGAAACAGCCTGCCATAATTTGGCACTCAAATCTGTTTGCTAAATTAGCTTTACATATATTTCGTTACTTAGATCTGCTCGTCCAAATATCTTGCCATAGCTTTAGACATCGACCTAGGTATTTTTTTCTGGCCTTCATAAAAAAGCATATATGTTTTTCCTATAATATCTAGTAGACGAACTAATTTGTATGTCTAACAGATGGAAAGGACTTGGATAACTTCTGCTCGAAGATTCTCCGCTGCATATGTCGAGGGGGTTGAAAACTTCATGAACTTTATCAGAGCTGAGTATGGTGGTCCGAAATCAGATGTGCTCTGCCCGTGTAGTACAAACCCCATTCTGCACATATATTTCATGAACTTTCTGGCCTTCTGAGACATTTTCCAATTACACCAAGATTGCAGAGGTTGTTTCATGCTGCTGAAACAAGAGAGGATGTACTGTGGCATTCTAGGAACCAGGAGTACAAAGATCAGAATGTAATGAGCCATCCATCTCATGGTAGTGAGTGGAAAAGCTTGAATGATAAACACAAAGAGTTTGCTGCTGACCCGATAAACATTAGACTTTGCTTAGCTTCAGATGGATTTAACCCATTTGGCCACCAGAGCGCCACATATAGCATGTGGCCAGTGCTTGTTATCCCTTACAACATGCCTCCAAATGTCTGCACCAAAGAATCAAACTACATGATGGCCTTGCTCATCCCAGGTCCAAAAAGTCCTGGAAAGGATTTTGATTTGTTCATGGAGCCTCTTGTGGAGGAACTTCAACAGCTATGGAAGGGTGTTCTCACTTGAGACCTATATAGCAGCCCACCAGCTGATTTCTTTCTGCGTGCTGTTATAATTTGGTGCATCCATGATTATCCGGCTTTGGGCACTATGTCAGGGCGAACGACACATGGTTACAATGCATGTGTTCGCTATGACAGGAATCTGCTGTCATACGCAATACTTAGCAAGATCTGTTACATTGGACACCGTCGTTTCCTTGCCAAGGACAAACCGCTTCCTAGAAAATACTGAAGACATGTGTTCAATGCAAAGCATGAAAACCGTGATGCGCCAAAGAGGCTCACCGCCGATGAGTTGCAAGTGGAATTAGAGAAGGTCAGGCATATTACACCAGAAAACCATCATGATAATGGTAGCGGGAAAAGGAAGTGTGGCAGGGTAGAAGAGTGATTATTGTTTACCCGCAGGTCCACTTTGTGGGACTTGGAGTATTGGAAAGATTTGGATCTGCGGCATAATCTTGATGTGATGCACATCGAGAAAAATATATGTGACAGTATTATCGGCACACTTCTTAATATTGAAGGCAAGACAAAAGATACCTTAAAATCTAGGATTGATTTGACACACCTGGGTATCAGACAGGATTTGCAGGTGCAAGATGAAGGTAACCATGGGATATGGCACCAGCTGTGTACGTCTTGGACAAGGTAAAAAGAAAAGAATTCTGCGAGGTCCTGTCACGTGTGATATTCCCACATGGATTTGCTTCCAACCCTGAAAGGAGAGTCAATGCAGATGGAAACAAGGTACAAGGGTTGAAAACTCATGACTGCCACGTCCTACTTCAAAGGGTTTTACCTGTTATCCTTAGAGGATTGGGCCGCCCTGACTTATACAGAGCAGTTGCAGAGTTGGGACAATTCTTCAGGGAACTTTGCAGTAGGAATATCATGATAGATGCTTTGGAGCGTCTTAGAGACAAGATACCAACTATCCTATGCAACCTTGAGAAGATATATCCTCCAGCCTTCTTTGATGTGATGGTGCATTTGGCTGTTCATCTACCTGATGAGGCACTACTTAGAGGTCCAGTACAGTATGGCTGGATGTACCCTATTGAAAGGCGGCTAGGCACTTTCAAGGGCTATGTTAGGAACAGAGCTAGACTCGAGGGTTCCATTGCAGAGGCCTACATTGCTACAAAAGCGTTGACATTCTGCTCAAAGTACATTGAAACAGCTGATCAGCTTAGCAAAGAGGTGGGTGAAGACAATACCGGGCTCAATGTTTTCGATTATTCTGTTCGAGTTACAGGGAAGAGTCGACAAGAGGACAAACCTAAAGATTTGGACAAAATGGTTTGGTATGTGTTGAATAACTGTCCTGAGATACTACCTTATATCAAGTAAGTGCAGTACTACAGCTTATACATCATAATCTACCAAACTTGCAGCACATTCTTATATATTTAGATGTTTGACGTGATCACTATGTTGTGCAACATCTACAAAGAGGAGTTACTGCCGCAAAATCCAAGAAACATTGACAAACTGGTTATGGCAGGATTTGCGAAATGGTTCAAGAACCATGTAAGCTTTTGAAGTGCACTGTCAATTTTTTTAATATTTTGAGTACATAAGATGATCAGCTTGTCTATTTTCTAACCATAGGTTAAGAAGATGCGGGAGCATGGGCAGGCAGTTGATGATGCCCTTTACTCACTAGCAATGGGTCCTGATACTCGGGTAAGACATTATGAATCTTGCGTTGTTGGAGATGTGCGCTACAACACCCTTGCACGAGACGAAGGCAGGAAGACACAAAACAATGCCATCATGAGCACGTATACGTATGACAAAGAGACAACTGAAATGTATGCTAACATAACAGACATTGTTCAGTTGTAGTATATCTCCAGTTTCGAGGATCATCGGTGTGTGGTTCTGTTGTGCTGTCGTTGGTATAACATGTTTTCCAGGATCGCAAAACCCAGAGCTGATGATTATTTCAAATCCATCAATGTCAAGGCGGCGTACCAGACCAATGAGCCTTTTATTTTGGCAAATCAAGCAACACAGATATTTTTCTTGGAAGACACATTTGCACGTAGCCATGACTGGAGAGTATTGCAAAGGTTTGAGCAGAGGAATTCATTTAATGAAGTTGCACAACAAGATGATGCTTACACTGCTCCTGATGTACAAGATAACACATATGTTCCTAATATCTTTGAGAACCATCACGTCAATGACGCCGAAGAAAAGATTGTCTGTCGTGTTGTGGACATACAAGAGTTGATCAAGAAGAAGCCAACGTTCGAGGATGTTGAGGACGAAGAAGAAGATGACACTGTCGGGAATTATGATTCAGACTGATACACATGTCGAAGATGTTGACGCTGCTGCTGCGGATGATGATTACATTGCTTTTGTCGTATTTGCCTGTCAGAAGACGTTTTTATCTACTATGTGAAATTGTGTTTTCTATGACAACTGAAACCTGATGAACATGTTGTTTAGTATTTTGCTGTGAGAACATCACTTGTTATGTATGCTGATTTGTGTTTGGTGATTGTATGACAACTAAAACATGATGACATTGTTGTTTAGTTGTACTCATATTTGGCTGTGAAACTTGAATTTGATGACATAGTTTGCTGTTGGACTACAATTTGCTCGACGTCTTCGAATGAGAACAAAGCTGACCCGACAGGGCCTCTGCTATTTATTTATTTATATGAGCAAAAGGGGATACCCCCTGATTTCCGTTAATAGAAATCATTAGATGTTCAAAAAACTACACCCAGCCTGCTACACAGGTTTCATTGATTACTAGTTTCAGCAAAGTGCTCATGTCGTAGCCACTGAATACATCACGAGTGCTACATACACTGCAAATAAAGAGACAATCATCCTACAGAGCACATCGATTTTGCCCATTATCTTCACAAGCTCTTTCATCTCCTCATTGCTGTCAAGGTCGTTTAGCAACTGTTGCTTGGCCATGATCAGAGGAACTGCATCTTTAACCTTCTGCTCTGCATCTTCCTCTTCTGTCATTCCTTCAGTTACTTGTCCAACACCCCAACCTGCTGGTATTGGGATTCCTCGGCTAACCAAATAATCAGCGTAGTTGCATTCCCCCACATCAGCAACTTCCCAGAAATACAAATCACATGAATCTTCCCTTTTCTGCATGAATCAAATTGGTAGATCATCAACCAAACTATTAAAAAAATCAGCAACTGAAAGCAGCAGAACAACACTTAAACATATTATTACCCCATGATTCGGGCATTTGTAGAAGACTCGACCAGGATTGCGGATTGTGATTGAGACACGACGGATGACTCTGCGTGATTTGCAGCAGTGGCACCACACCAACGGCAGCGGGTTGCGATGAGCAATCGGCTGCGGTGCGCGTGCCGGCGAGGGTGTGATGAGACCCACATGCGATGGTACGGGTTGCGACTTGCGCATATCTGGTTGTTGCCTGCTGAAGAGCAGGTGGACGAGCAGCCATCGGACATGGTCGCTGCGCCCAGAGCTTCTGATGCTAGGCAGAGTAAGTAGAGAAGAGGAGAAGCGAACGTTGGATATGTCAGTTTCATTACTTGCAGAGTAGCATAGCACCATATATAGTCATAGTCTAGGTTTGGATTCGAACCAGCTACAGGAGCACGTCTTTCTTTTTTCTAAAACTCGGCAACGTCTCTTTACTGGTACACTAGCTTGTTCTGTACGCCTTCCCAAGTCTTTGATTTTCTTTCCCTTTTTTTGCAAGGACCTGACAGCTGGGACCCACCGGAAGGGCCTCTGTATTTCGCGAAAAAACGTTCCCCCCGCTGACATGTCGGACCTACCAGCTATATCTTTGCATGCAAGGAAGTGCCTCCTTATTACGCACAAAAAATGAATACCCCCCTGCTAGCTGGGACCCACCATAGTGGGAGGATGACTTGTGGTCCAACAAAGTTGACGGGGATGGAGGGCTTTGTCAACTTAGTCAATATGAACGATTCTAGCTCCAGTGACCGTACGATGTCCATCCAACGGGCATAGTGCTTCTTCAACCTATGGTCTTCTTGCTCCAGCCGCCCAAAGCAGCGCCGGTCGTGCCGCATGCTCCTACCTCCCGTGGCCGGCTGTGCAGCCGCGGAGGCCTCACCGCCCCCTACTATTCCCACTGCTAGCCAGGCCCTGCGGCGATGGCAGCCTCACACCGCAGCCGAACCAGTGAACCCTCGTACTCCTCTCAGTGCGGGCTTCCACTGCCGCGTCTTCCCCGGCTCCACGTCGTCCCCTTCCTAGGCCTCGCCGTTCTCCACCGCCGTAGTGCTCTCCGCGCGGCGTGGTCAACGTGGTCAAGGAACGACTTCCATCGGAAGAGTACTGTACGTGGAGAGGCTGACAGCTGGGTCCACGGCCACAGCCCAGTTTTTTTGTGATTTGCCAAGTAAGTCGCTTTGTAAGGCCTGTTGGGCTGCAAATCTTTCAAGATGAGGAGAGCTTTCATTTGGCTGGCCGAGAAAATGGCCCATCAGTAATGAGAAATGGGCTGTACATTTTTAAAACACATCAAACCGGCAATTAGTTTCAAATATCTTTTTTTTCATTTCAAGATTTTAAATTACATTAATTTTTATGCATGGAAAATTTGTTGGATTTTATATTGATATACATTTATTTTTAAAATCAGTTTGGATGTGAGTCGAAATTTCGGGATTAAAAACAGTTCGGACCGCACCAAAATATGCAAAATTTCGTATAATTTTTTAACTGTGGCCACAATTTGGGCTGTAATGCTAACAAAAAGAATATGGGCTCCAAAAAAACCTTAAGAATTAGCAAATGGGCTGAAAATTACTAGAAATAATGGTAGATGGGTTGTATGCTGTTTTCCACAGATTGAGGCTTTCCTAAAAAAAGGTTGACGCACAAGTAGTGACTGTTGGATGTCCATCCAACGGCCGTCGTGCTTCTTCAATCTCTGCTCTTCCTGCTCCAGCCGCTCAAATAGGCGCCGACGGGACTGCCTGCTCCTTCCTCCTCGCGGCCGGCTCTGCTGCCGCGCAGGCCTCACCGCCCCACCATACTCCCATCGCTGGCCTAGCCATCCCTCTACTCACCCACACCTGTTGTTATTCTCCGGCGATGGCAGACAAACCAGTAAACCCTCATACAGTCGTACTCCCCTCCGCGTGGGAAACAACTACCGAGTTTTCCCTGCCTCCGTGTCGTTCCCTTCCTAGGCCTCGCCGTCGTCCACCGCCCTGGTGCTCTCGGCGCGGCCTGATCAACGTGGTTAACGACCGACATGCATCTGAAGTGGACTGTACGTGGAGAGGCCGACAGTTGGGTCCACGGCCGCACGCAAGGAAATGCCTCCTTATTACGCGCAAAATAATGATTCCTCCACCTGACATCAGGGACCCACCGAAAAGGCCTCTGTATTTCACGAAAAAACGTTACCGCCGCTGACAGCTCGGACCCACCAGCTATATCTTTGCACGCAAGGAAGTGCCTCCTTATTACGCACAAAAAAAATGAATACTCCCCCTATTAGCTGGGACCCAATATAGTGGCAGGCTAATTTGTGGGCCTACTAAGTTGACGGGGATGGAGGGCTTTCTCAACTTAATCAATAATGCATGATTCTAGCTCCAGTGACCGTATGATGTCCATCCAACGGCCGTAGTGCTTCTTCAACCTCTAGTCTTCTTGCTCCAGCCGCCCAAACCGGCGCCGGTCGTGCCTCGTGCTCCTTCCTCCTATGGTCGGCTGCGATGCGGCGGAGGCCTCACCGCCCCCTACTACTCCCACTGCTGGCCAGGCCATCCCTCTACTCACCCACACCCCCTATTACTCTGTGGCGACGGCAGCCTCACACCGCAGCGAACCAGTGCCCTCGTACTCCTCTACGCGTGGGCATCCACTGCCGCATCTTCCCCGGCTCCGCTTTGTCCCCTTCCTAGGCCTCGCCGTCGTCCACCGCCCTGGTGCGCTCGGCGCGGCGTGGTCAACGTGGTCAAGGAACGGCTTCCATCGGACGTGGACTGTACGTGGAGAGGCTGACAGCTGGGTCCACGGCCGCAGCAAGGAAGTGCCTCCTTATCACGTGCAAAATAATTATTCCTCCACCTGACAGCAGGGACCCACCGGACGGGCCACCAGTATTTTGCGAAAAAATATGTTTCGCCCTAACTGCTGGGACCCACCGGACGGGCCACCATATTTTGCAAAAAAATGTTCCCCCCGCTGTTAGCTCGGACCCACCGGAAGTGCCTCCTTATTACGCACAAAAAAATGAATACTCCCCCGGCTAGTTGGGACCCACCTTGGTGGGAGGCTGACTTGTGGACCTACTATGTTGACGGGGACGAAGGGCTTTGTCAACTTAGTCAATATAAAGGATTCTAGCTCCATTGACCGTACGATGTCCATCCAACGGCTGTAGTGCTTCTTCAACCTCTGGTCTTCTTGCTCCAGCCGCCCAAACAGCGCCGGTCGTGCCGCATGCTCCTGCCTCCCGTGGCCGGCTGTGCTGCCGCGGAGGCCTCACCGCCCCCTACTATTCCAACCGCTGGCCAGGCCCTGCGGCGATGGTAGCCTCACACCACAGCCGAACCAGTGAACCCTCGTACTCCTCTCCGCGCGCGCGGGCTTCCACTGCCGCGTCTTCCCCGGCTCCCCGTCGTCCCCTTCCTAGGCCTCGCCGTCGTCCACCGCCCTGGTGCTCTCGGCGCGGCGTGGTCAACATGGTCAAGGAACGACTTCCATCGGACGTGCACTGTACGTGGAGAGGCTGACAGCTGGGTCCACGGCGGCAGCAAGGAAGTGCCTCCTTATTATGCGGAAAATAATGATTCCTCCACCCGACAGCAGGGACCCACCGGATGGGCCACCGTATTTTGCGAAAAAATGTTTCCCCCCTGACTGCTGGGACCCACCAGCTACACCTTCGCACGCAAGGAAGTGCCTGACAGTCGGGACCCACCTGGTCGAAACGTACGTAGCATTGTCATTCTGGTCGCGAACGTGTACGTACATATATACTGGTGGATGTAGAGGCGCGCACGTGTCGTAGTAGAGGCGCGTACATGTCGTAGTAGAGGCGCGCACATAGCATGTACACTTACGTACAATGGCCAGGGTGCAAGAAAGAAAATACGGCCACATATGTGTACATACGGGCGGGGTCTCGAACGCCTACTCACGCATACGTACGGCGAGGGCTCATGTACATGGCTGGGTCGGAACGGAGAAACAACATCTTCGTCGTGTTCATGGGTCGGAACGGAATGTGTGGTCGTGTTCATCGGGAGGGCTTGGACGGAAGAGGCGATGGAAACGAGGCCTGGCGTACCGCACAACGGAGGAAACGGACCTTCTACGGTCGAAACTGGGGTCCTGTTGATCGGGATGGGTGTGGCGTACCGCAAAACAGAGGAAACAGACCTCCTACGGTCGAAACGGGGGTCCTGTTGATCGGGAGGGGTGTGGCGTACCGCAAAACGGAGGAAACAGACCTCCTACAGTCGAAATGGGGGTCTTGTTGATCGGGAGGGGTGTGGCGTACCGCAAAACGGAGGAAACGGACTTGTGTTGGAGCGCTACGGTCGAAACGGGGGTTTTGTTCATCGGGAGGGGTGTGGCGTACCGCAAAACGGGACTCCACGTGATACTGTTCATCTCCACCGTCGACCCCCTCCAGCCTCCACGAGCTACTGTTCATCCACCATCGACCTCCTCCAGCCTCCACGAGCTCCTGTTTATCCAGCCTCCACCGCGCGCTACTCCACCGGCTACTGTTCAACCACCCCTCCACCGTCTACTGTTCATCCAGCCCTCCACACCACGGGGTCCTGTTCAACCACCCCTCCACGGGCACCCCTCCGCCGTCTACTATTCATCCTGCCCTCCACACCACAGGGTCCTGTTCATCCACCCCTCCACGGGCACCCCTCCACCGTCTACTGTTCATCCAGCCCTCCAGCACACCACGGGGTCCTGTTCATCCAGAGGCAATGCCACCACTCACTGTTCATCCAACCCCCCCCAACACTCACTGTTCATCCCATTGATCGGCTTCAGTTAGCAGCAGTAGCCAAGGAATCGCTCGATCGGGTTCAGTTAACAGCCATCGATCGATCGCTCGGGTTCAGTAACGCGTAGCCTGTAGTGCAATCGCTTGGGTTCAGTTAGAGCTCAATGCCTTGCTTGGGTTCAGTTAGAGCCAACGCCTCACACACACGCGCGCGTACGTGTATGAGAGAAATGCGCATCGCTCGGCCCCCGACCTCCCACCGTAACCGGGAACTCTCTGAAATTTTCCTCCCCCTCGCTTCTACCACGGTTTTTTCCGTCATGGACGGCCCAAAGAATGTCATGCAGCTGCGTCTCCGGCCCGCCCAGGACGAAAAGCCCATTTTCTGTCATGATTTTTTGTCATAGAAGTAGGAGCCCACCACATCTATGATGATACTGGGTTTTGTCACACTTATCATCATAGAAGTGTCATATGTATGACAGAAAAAAATTCATTCGACCCAAAATGTCACGGATGTGTCTTTTTTTTGTAGTGTTCCTACTCCTACTAGGAGGGGGAAAGGAAGGAGGAGAGGGAGAAGGAAAGGGGGCGCCGCCCCCTTCCCTAGTCCAATTCGGACCAGAGGGGGAGGGGGCGTGCGGCCTGCCCTGGCCGTCCCTCTCTCTCTCTACACTAAGGCCCATGTGGCCCATTAGTTCCCCGGGGGGTTCCTTTAATCCTCCAGCACTCCGGTTTTCTCTGAAATCACCCGGAACACTTCCGGTGTCCGAATATAGCCGTCCAATATATCAATCTTTATGTCTCAGCCATTTCGAGACTCCTCATCATGTCCGTGATCATATCCGGGACTCTGAACTACCTTCGGTACATCAAAACACATAAACTCATAATATCGATCGTCACTGAACGTTAAGCGTGCGGACCCTATGGGTTCGAGAACTTATGTAGACATGACCGAGACTCATCTCCAGTCAATAACCAATAGCGGAACCTAGACGTTCATATTGGCTCCTACATATTCTACGAAGATCTTTATCGGTCAAACCTCATAACAACATACATTGTTGTTCCCTTTGTCATCAGTATGTTACTTTCCCGAGATTTGATCGTCGGTATCTCAATACCTAGTTCAACCTTGTTACCGGCAAGTCTCTTTACTCGTTCCGTAATGCATCATCCCGCAACTAACTCATTAGTCATATTACTTGCAAGGCTTATAGTGATGTGTATTACCGAGAGGGCCCAGAGATACCTCTCCGATACTCGGAGTGACAAATCCTAATCTCGATCTATGCCAACTCAACAAACACCATCGGAGACACCTGTAGAGCATCTTTATAGTCACCCAGTTACATTGTGACGTTTGATAGCACACTAAGTGTTCCTCCGGTATTCGGGAGTTGCATAATCTCATAGTCATAGGAACATGTATAAGTTATAGAGAAAGCAATAGCAACAAACTAAACGATCATCGTGCTAAGTTAACGGATGGGTCAAGTCAATCACATCATTCTCTAATGATGTGATCCTGTTAATCAAATGACAACTCATGACTATGGTCAGGAAACATAACCATCATTGATTCAATGAGCTAGTCAAGTAGAGGCATACTAGTGACACTCTATTTGTCTATGTATCCACACATGTACTAAGTTTCCGGTTAATACAATTCTAGCATGAATAATAAACATTTATCACAATATAAGGAAATATAAATAACAACTTTATTATTGCCTCTAGGGCATATTTCCTTCAGCCACACCCTGTCCATGAGGGTGCAGGGCGCGTCCCCTGCCTCATTGGCCCCCTGGGACTCCACCGACCTCAACCACAATTCCATATTTTCATGTTCGGGGAGAAAAAATTAGAGAGAAGGATTCATCGCGTTTTACGATACGGATCCGCTGCCAAGCCCTAATCTTCCTCGGGAGGGCTGATCCGGAGTCCATTCGGGGCTCCGAAGAGGGGAATCCGTCGCCATCGTCATCATCAACCTTCCTCCATCACCAATTTCATGATGCTCACCACCGTGCGTGAGTAATCCCATCATACGCTTGCTGGACGGTGATGGGTTGGATGAGATTTACCATGTAATCGAGTTAGTTTTGTTAGGGTTTGACCCCTAGTATCCATTATATTCTAAGATTGATGTTGCTATGACTTTGATATGCCTAATGCTTGTCACTAGGGGCCGAGTGCCATGATTTCAGATCTGAACCTATTATGTTTTCATGAATATATGTGAGTTCTTGATCCTATCTTGCAAGTCAATAGTCACCTACTATGTGTTATGATCCGGCAACCCCGAAGTGACAATAATCAGGACCACTCCCGGCGATGACCGTAGTTTGAGGAGTTCATGTATTCACTAAGTGTTAATGTTTTATCCGGTACTCTATTAAAAGGAGGCCTTAATATCCCTTAGTTTCCAATAGGACCCCGCTGCCACGGGAGTAGGACAAAAGATGTCATGCAAGTTCTTTTCCATATGCACGTATGACTATATTCAGAATACATGCCTACATTACATTGATGAACTGGAGCTAGTTCTGTGTCACCCTATGTTATAACTGTTGCATGAGGAATCACATCCGACATAAGTATCCATCATTGATCCATTGCCGATGAGCTTTTCACATATTGATCTTTGCTTAGTTACTTTTCCGTTGCCACTGTTATGATTGCTACAAAAACTACTACTATTACTTTTGCCACCGTTACCATTACTTCCATACTACTTTGCTACTAAACACTTTGCTGCAGATATTAAGTCTTTCAGGTGTGGTTGAATTGACAACTTAACTGCTAATACTTGATAATATTCTTTGGCTCCCCTTGTGTCGAATCAATAAATTTGGGTTGAATACTCTATCCTCGATAACTGTTGCGATCCCCTATACTTGTGGGTTATCAAGACTATTTTCTGGCGCCGTTGCCGGGGAGCATAGCTCTATTCTTTGAGTCACTTGGGATTTATATCTATTGATCACTATGAGGAACTTTAAAGATGAAAGAACCAAGATTTTTCCCTCAACTACGAGGGGAGGTAAGGAACTGTCATCTAGCTCTGCACTTGATTCACCTTCTGTTATGAGTAAATTTACGACACCTACACATGTTATTGATTCTGATATGTCGCATGTTATTGATGATGCCACTTCTACCATGCATGATGCTTATGATGAAACTACTTCTATGCTTGATAATACTGTGCCATTAGGTGAATTTCTTGATGAACAAGTTGCTAGGGTTAGAGAGAATGAAATTATTGAAACAAATAATATTGATGAAAGTGATGATGAAGATTCTCCCCTAGATATGAATTGCCTGATGTGCCAGAGGGTTATGTCATGGACGAAGAAACTGCTAGAGACCTTTTTGCTTGCAAAGATAGATATGATCTTAAGAAACTGTTAGCTAAGGTGAAAGAAAAGTCTTTGAATTCTAGAATGAAATATGACCATGCTTTTGCTACTTCACCTATCTGTATTTCTGATAAGGATTATGATTTCTCTGTAGATCCTGAGTTAATTACTTTGGTTGAATCTGATCCTTTTTATGGCTATGAATCTGAAACTGTTGTGGCACATCTTACTAAATTGAATGATATAGCCACCCTATTCACTCATGAGGAAAAAATTCGTTACTACTATATCCTTAAGTTATTTCGGTTCTCATTAAAGGGTGATGCTAAAACATGGTTTAATTCTCTTGCTCCTGGTTGTGTGCGTAGTCCCCAGGATATGATTTATTACTTCTGTGCTAAATATTTCCCCGCTCATAAGAAATAAGCTACCTTAAGGGAAATATATAATTTTGTGCAAATTGAAGAAGAGAGTCTCCCACAAGCTTGGGGGAGGATTCTCCGATTTCTTAATGCCTTGCCTGATCATCCTCTCAATAAAAATGAAATACTTGATATCTTTTATAATGGACTAATCGATGCTTCCAGAGACCACCTGGATAGTTGTGCTGGTTGTGTTTTCAGGGAAAAAACTGTTGAGCAAGCTGAATTGCTATTGAATAATATAGTAAGTAATGATAATGATTGGACACTTCCTGAACCAACTCCTAAGCCAACTCCGAAGAAAAGGGGTATTCTATTTCTCAGTCCTCATGATTAGTCCTGGCCATGGGCCGCTCGGCCCAAATAGCCCGGCCCGAAAAAGCCCGGCCCGACGCTGCTCCCGGTCCGGGCCTAGGCCTAGGTTTTGAGTCCGAAGACTAGGTCGGGCCAGGCCTGGGCCCGCTGTTTATGCCATTTACTAAAGAGGCCCGGCCCGAGGCCCGAGGCCCGATGTGTTTTTTTGCTATGATGGGCCGGGCTCGGGCCTGAAAACTAGGCCCGACCGCCGGGCCGGGCCAGGCTCGGGCCTGAGTTTTCTACCTCGGGCTTGGTCAGGCCCGGCCCGAAGCCTGGCCCAGCCCGGAGGATGGCCAGGTCTACTCATGATATGCAAGAGGCAAATAAATCTATGAAAGAAAAGGGTATTTGATACGTCTCCAACGTATCTATAATTTTTGATTGCTCCATGCTATATTATCTATTGTTTTGGACATTATTGGGCTTTATTATCCACTTTTATATTATTTTCGGGACTAACCTATTAACCGGAGGCCCAGCCTAGAATTGTTGTTTTTTGCCTGTTTAAGGGTTTCGAAGAAAAGGAATACCAAACGGAATGAAACCTTCGGGAACGTCATTTTCTCATCGAATACAACTCAGAAGACTTGGACCCTACGTCAAGCCACGTAACAGGAGGCCACAAGGTAGGGGGCGCGCCTGCCCCCCAGGCGTGCCCTCCACCCTCGTGGGCCCCCTATTGCTCCACCGACGTACTTCTTCCTCCTATATATACCCACGTACCCCCAAACGATCAGATATGGAGCCAAAAACCTAATTCCACCGCCGCAACTTTCTGTATCCACGAGATCCCATCTTGGGGCCTATTCTGGAGCTCCGCTGGAGGGAGCATCTATGACGGAGGGCTTCTACATCAACACCATAGCCCCTCCGATGAAGTGTGAGTAGTTTACTTCAGACCTACGGGTCCATAGCTAGTAGCTTGATGGCTTCTTCTCTCTTTTTGGATCTCAATACAATGTTCTCGCCCTCTCTTGTGGAGAACTATTCGATGCAATCTTCTTTTTGCGGTGTGTTTGTTGAGACCGATGAATTGTGGGTTTATGATCAAGTCTATCTATGAATAATATTTTAATCTTCTCTAAATTCTTTTATGTATGATTGGTTATCTTTGCAAGTCTCTTCGAATTATCAGTTTGGTTTGGCCTACTAGATTGATCTTTCTTGCAATGGGGGAAGTGCTTAGCTTTGGGTTCAATCTTGCGGTGTCCTTTCCTGGTGACAGTAAGGGCAGCAAGGCACGTATGGTATTGTTGCCATCGAGGATAACAAGATGGGGTTTTCTTCATATTGCATGAGTCTATCCCTCCACATCATGTCATCTTGCTTAAGGCATTACTCTGTTTTTAACTTAATACTCTAGATGCATGCTGGATAGCTGTCGATGAATGGAGTAATAGTAGTAGATGCAGGCAGGAGTCGGTCTACTTGTCTCGAACGTGATGCCTATATACATGATCATACCTAGATATTCTCATAACTATTCTCAATTCTGTCAATTGCTCAACAGTAATTTGTTCACCCACCGTAGAATACTTATGCTCTCGAGAGAAGCCACTAGTGAAACCTATGGCCCCCGGGTCTATCTTTATCATATTAATCTCCTACTACTTAGTTATTTACTTTGCCTTTATTTTACTTTGCATCTTTATCATAAAAATACCAAAAATATTATCTTATCATATCTATCAGATCTCACTCTTGTAAGTGGCCCTATAGGGATTGACAACCCCTATTTGCGTTGCTTGCGAGGATTTATTTGTTTTGTGCAGGTACGAGGGACTCGCGCGTAGCCTCCTACTGGATTGATACCTTGGTTCTCAAAAACTGAGAGAAATACTTACGCTACTTTGTTGCATCATCCCTTCCTCTTCGCGGAAAACCAACGCAGTGCTAAAAGAGGTAGCAGTATTAAAGCTGAAGATGTTAAGAATTTACCACCTATTGAAGAAATACATGGTCTTAATAACCCGACACAGGTAGTAAAGGTAAATTCTCTCTATAGATTTGATGAAGGTGATATTCCTTGTAATAAGTCTGCTAGCTAATGCTTGGATGAGTTTGATAATTTTATAGTTAAACAAGAAACTTCAATGCCTATGTTGGTAGACAATTGAAATGTAATGCTTATATGGTTGAACACTTGAGTGATTATATGTCTAGAGTTAAATGTGACCTTAAACTTATTAGTAAACATGCTTCTATGGTTACCACTCAGGTAGAACAAGTGCTTAAAGCTCAGGATGATTTGCTCAATGAATTAAATAATAAGAAAAATGATAATGTTGTTAGAGTCATGACTAGAGGGGGTAAATGACTCAGGAACCTTTGTATCCCGAGGGCCACCCTAAGAGAGTTGAGCAAGATTCTCAAAGAACTAACGATGATGCACCTAATCCTTCTAAGAAGAAGAAAAAGAAAAATGACAGGACTTTGCATGCTTCTAGTGAACCTGTTGTTGACACACCTGAGAATCCCAATGATATTTCTATTTCTGATGCTGAAACACAATCTGGTAATGAACATGAACCTAGTGATAATGTTAATGATGATGTTCATATTGATGCTCAACCTAGCAATAACAATGATGTAGAGATTGAACCTCCCGTTGATCTTGATAACCCACAATCAAAGAATCAACGTTATGATAAGAGAGACTTCATTGCTAGGAAGCACGGTAAAGAAAGAGAACCATGGGTTCAGAAACCCATGCCTTTTCCTCCTAAACCATCCAATAAAAAGGATGATGAGGATTTTGAGCGCTTTGATGAAATGATTAGACCTATCTTTTGCGTATGCGTTTGACTGATATGCTTAAAATGAATCCTTATGCTAAGTATATGAAAGATATTGTTACAAATAAAAGAAAGATACCGGAAGCTGAAATATCCACCATGCCTGCCAATTATACTTTTAAAGGTGGAATACCTAAGAAACTAGGAGATCCAGGAGTACCAACTATACCATGCTCCATTAAAAGAAACTATGTTAAAACTGCTTTACGTGATCTTGGAGCCGGTGTTAGTGTTATGCCTCTTTCTTTATATCATAGACTTGATTTGAATAAGTTGACACCTACTGAAATATCTTTGCAAATGACCGATAAATCAACTGCTATACGTGTCGGTATTTGTGAGGATGTGCCTATTGTGGTTGCAAACGTTACTATTCTAACGGACTTTGTTGTTCTTGATATTCCCGAGGAAGACAACATGTCTATTATCCTTGGTAGACCCTTTTTTAATACTGTAGGGGTTGTTATTGATTGCAACAAAGGTAATGTCACTTTTCATGTTAATGGTGATGAGCATACGGTACACTTTCCGAGGAAACAACCTCAAGTCCACGGTATCAATTCTATTGGAAAAATTTCAACGATTATTATTGGAGGTTTTGAATTCCCTCTTCCTACTGTCAAGAAGAAATATGATATTCTTATTTTTGGGGACATGCACATCCCCGTTGAGGTAACCTAGTGTTATTCAAAAATTCTCCGGTTTCATGTTATTCGGAAAGAGTTTGTTAACATGACTTGATTAACCTTGTTAGTGGATTCCTTTTGATGAGCATGAGATGGATGAAGTTAGAAAGCACAACTCTTTGTACCCTCCTTTTACTTTTTGTTATTTAGATTAAATAAAGCAAAATTAGTATTTTCTGTCCGTTTTTGAATTATCTTTGCAATAAAAATACCCCAAAAATAAAAGTTCTCCAAATGTCCTGAAAATGAAATATGAATGGTTGTAGAATATTTAATAATTTCTAGCACTGAGAACACACTAGGGGGCACCATTTGGCCACGAGGGCATAGGGCGCACCCCCTGCCTCGTGGGCCCCACGTGGACCCCCTCCATTTATTCCAGCACCCACTCACTTCGTCTTCCTCCAGAAAAATCCTCCCATAGCTCAAACATGTGTTCTAGTTCATCTTGCTGCCATTTTCGATCTCTTTGCTCAAAGCTCCATTCACAAAACTGTTTGGGGAGATTGTTCTTCGGTATGTGACTCCTCCAATGGTTCAATTAGTTTTTGTTCTAGTGTTTTATTTATTGCAATTTTTTGTTGCTAAGGTGACCCTATTCTTGAGCTTGCATGTAAAATTTATATGGTCAAAATTAGTTTTAATGCGTGATATAGCCTCTAGGCACTTGTGGGAGTAGTTGCTATCAATCTTGTTGAGTTTGGTTCACTTTTATTTTGAGTCACTAGAATTTCAGAAAATTTTCAAAGAAAGAAAAATGCATAGGAAAATATACCAAGGCGGTTCCTCAAGGAAGCAAGGACCAAGGCTCGCAATACATGAGCCGGCCCTCGAGGGAAGCTCAAGTGTGGCCTTGTGAATGGCCGCCAGAGGAGTTTATGGTCCAGGCAGGCATCAAGGATGAATTTGACGGTATGTGCATAATGCTGATCTTGAGGACTTAGTGTCAGATAACTGCCTACAGTACCACTACCTAACTGATTCCTTTGTGAGGAGGTTTAAATTTACATCCTCGCGCAATTCTCGCACTGTTTTATTTGATCTTTATGATAAATCATATACCATGGACCTAGAAGATTTAATACTTCTTGTAAACTCCCACAGTGGGGCAATGTTAGCGAACCTCGCAAATCTGAATATAAAGACTTGCTTGCTAGTATCACTGTGGGGGAATCTAGAGAAATCACACAAGCTACCATAGGGAGCATTCATTTCCCTTCCATACATTATTTTGCTCTCTTTATAGGTAGATGCATTAACGGTAAAGATGAGGCTTGTCACATGTGCGTTCCAGATCTTTGTGTCCTCAAGAGTGCGGTATTAGGTGATAAACAATATAACTTGGGGGCCATTATGGCACGTTGCACCTTAACGGTATAAGTGGAGATTTGTTTGGTGGAATTTATGCAACTCGTGTAGCTAATTATCTTGGTGTACCCATACATGGAAATGATATGGAGTTACCTCCTGCTTATCTAGATTATAGTGCTATGGTTCGCCATCAGTTTCTTGAGAGGAATGAACCGTTCCTCCAGTACCGACTAATCTTTGACTGACAGCGCACTATCCATGTTTCCCTCCCTGCTCCTACTTTGTTTAACTTTCAGGCAAAATGGAGATATGTTATAACCATGGAGGAGACGAACGAGTATGAGAGGAGGACGGGGGCAGCTCGCCTCCAAGCTGCAGCTCTTCATGCATTAGCGGTTGCATCTCAGTACAACCCTAGCTACGACTTTAGATATCCGCCAGGTCAGCAGTGGCCATACACCAACTTAGGCCAAAAGCGTAAGCTTGGGGGAGTACATATTTCTCACCAACATTACATTCATGTTCACACACTCATTCTAGTTGTCGGTGCTCATACTTTTTCATTGTACTATCCATGCTAGTTTATTTTCTTTTCTATGCCTTCTTCTTGTGTGTTTGAAAGACCTTAAGAAAAAATTAAAAAAATTAGTTGTAGCTTTTAGCTAGTTTACTTTCCATGCCTGTAGTAGTAGCAATTAGAAGAAAACCCAAAAAGATTTCTTGTTCTTATTTTTCTTGTTGGGAGCTTTCCCGTGTAAATAGTTTAATTTCTTTTCTTATTCTTTGGGGGTCGAGAGGAGAAGACCATGATGAAAATGTTGAGTGGCTCTACCTTGTCTTCTCCCTTGTATTAAATGCTTGCAGATTCCAGCTTAGTCCAATGCACGTGCACTATTATTATTATCCACACCGTTCGGTCATGCGAGTGAAAGGCAATAATGACGATATATGATAGACTGATTGAGACGAGAGAAGTTGGTATGAACTCGACCTATCTTGTTTTTGTAAATATGATTAGTTCATCATTCCTGATTTAGCCTATTATGAATGAAACATGTTTGCAATGACAATTAGAGATTATAGTTGCTCATGCCATGCTTAATTTTCTAGGAGTTTATAATGGTTTACCTTGCGTGCCAACATGCTATTAAAATGGTTGTGATGTGGTATGATAGGGTGGTATCCTCCTTTGAACGATTCGAGTGGCTTGACTTGGCACATGTTCATGCATGTAGTTGAAACAAAATCAACATAGCCTCCACGATATTTATGTTCATGGTGATTTATATCCTACTCATTCTTGCACTCATTGTTGATTAATCTTAATGCATGTTCATGACTGTTGTCGCTCTCTAGTTGGTCACTTCCCAGTCTCTTTCTAGCCTTCACTTGTACTAAGCGGGAATACTACTTGTGCATCCACTTCCGTAAACCCCAAAGTTATTCCATATGAGTCCACCATACCTTCCTATATGTGGTGTTTACCTGCCATTCCAATTAAATTTGTATGTGCCAAACTCTAAACCTTCAAACGAATTTCTGTTTTGGGTGCTCGAATAGCTCATGTATCAACTAGGGTTGTCTATATCTTCCATGCTAGGTGGGTTATTCTCACGATGAGTGGACTCTGCTCATCACTCACGAGAAAATGGCCGGTAACCGGGATGCCCAGTCCCATGCTCAAACAAAATAATGGCAAACAAAACTCCTCCAGTACGTAATTCTTCTGTGCAGCAATGAGGATAATCCTCAAGTTACGGACCTAGTCTGTGTAGTTGCTACCATCATCTTTCAAGTTAGCTTTCTCTAGGAACGCATTAAAATTCAAGGGAATGGTAGCACGGGCCATTGATCTACAATAACATAGACATGCAAAAACTATCAGGTGCTAAGTTGATGATAAATTAAAGTTCAATTAATCATATTTCTTAAGAACTCCCACTTAGATAGACATCCCTCTAGTCATCTAAATGATCACGTGATCCAAATCAACTAAACCATGTCCGATCATCATGTGAGATGGAGTAGTTTTCAATGGTCAACATCACTATGTTGATCATATCTACTATATGATTCACGTTTGACCTTTCAGTCTCAGTGTTGCGAGGCCATATCTGCATATGCTAGGCTCGTCAAGTTTAACCTGAGTAATCTGCACGTGCAAAACTGGCTTGCACCCGTTGTATGTGAACGTAGAGCTTATCACACCCAATTATCACGTGGTGTCTCGGCACGATGAACTGTAGCAACGGTGCATACTCAGGGAGAACACTTATACCTTAAAATTTAGTGAGGGGTCATCTTATAATGCTACCGTCGTGCTAAGCAAAATAATATGCATAAAAGATAAACATCATATGCAATCAAAATATGTGACATGATATGGCCATCATCATCTTGTGCCTTTGATCTCCATCTCCAAAGCACCGTCATGATCTCCATCGTCACCGGCTTGACACCTTGATCTCCATCGTAGCATCATTGTTGTCTTGCCAACTATGGCTTCCACGACTATCGCTATCGCTTAGAGATAAAGTAAAGCAATTACATGGCGATTGCATTTTATACAATAAAGCAACAACCATAAGGCTCCTGCCAGTTGCCGATAACTTTTACAAAACATGATCATCTCATACAACAAGTTATATCTCATCATGTCTTAACCATATCACATCACAACATGCCCAGCAAAAACAAGTTAGACGTCCTCTACTTTGTTGTTGCAAGTTTTATGTGGCTGCTACATGCTTCTAGCAAGAACCGTTCTCACCTACGTATCAAAACCACAACGATTTTTCTTCAAGTGTGCTATTTTAACCTTCAACAAGGACTGGCTGTAGTCGGACTCGATTCAACTGAAGTTGGAGAAACAGAGACCCGCCAACCACCTGTGCACAAATCACGTCGGTAGAACCAGTCTCGTGAACGCAGTCATGTAATGTCGGTCTGGGCCGCTTCATCCAACAATACCACCGAATCAAAGTAAGACGTTGGTGGTAAGAAGTATGAATTATCGCCCACAACTCATTGTGTTCTACTGGTGCATATAACATCTATGCATAGACCTGGCTCGGATGCCACTGTTGGGGAACACGGTATTTCAAAAAAATTCCTACGATCACGCAAGATCTATCTAGGTGATGCATAGCAACGAGAGGGGAAAGTTGATACGTCTCGAACATATCTATTTTTCCAAACAATTTTGCCCTTGTTTTGGACTATAACTTGCATGATTTGAATAGAACTAACCCAGACTGATGATGTTTTCAGCAGAACTGCCATGGTGTTATTTTTGTGCAGAAATAAAAGTTCTCAGAATGACCTAAAAATCTACGGAGACACGTTTTGGAGTTAATAAAAAATACTGGCAAAAGAATCAGCATCAGGGGGCCCACACCCTATCCACGAGGGTGCAGGGCGCCCCCCTGGGGCGCCCCCCTGCCTCTTGGGCCCCCTGGGACTCCACCGACCTCAACCCCAACTCCATATATTCACGTTCAGGGAGAGAAAAATCAGAGAGAAGGATTCATCGCGTTTTACGATACGGAGCCGCCGCCAAGCCCTAATATTCCTCGGGAGGGCTGATCTGGAGTCCGTTCGGGGCTCCGGAGAGGAGAATCCATCGCCATCGTCATCATCAACCTTCCTCCATCACCAATTTCATGATGCTCACCGCCGTGCGTGAGTAATCCATCGTAGGCTTGCTGGACGGTGATGGGTTGGAGGAGATTTACCATGTAATCGAGTTAGTTTTGTTAGGGTTTGACCCTTAGTATCCATTATGTTCTAAGATTGATGTTGCTATGACTTTGCTATGCCTAATGCTTGTCACTAGGGCCCGAGTGCCATGATTTTTTAGATCTAAACCTATTATGTTTTCATGAATATATGTGAGTTCTTGATCCTATCTTGCAAGTCAATAGTCAACTACTATGTGTTATGATCCGACAGCCCCGAAGTGACAAATAATCGGGACCACTCCCAGTGATGACCATAGTTTGAGGAGTTCATGTATTCACTAGGTGTTTAATGCTTTGGCCCAGTACTCTGTTAAAAGGAGGCCTTAATATCCCTTAGTTTCCAATAGGATCCCGCTGCCACGGGAGGGTAAGAAAAAAGATGTAATGTAATTTCTTTTCCATAAGCATGTATGACTATATTCGGAATACATGCCTACATTATATTGATGAACTAGATCTAGTTCTGTGTCACCCTATGTTATAACTGTTGCATGAGGAATCACATCCGACATAATTATCCATCATTGATCCATTGCCTACGAGCTTTTCACATATTGATCTTTGCTTAGTTACTTTTCCGTTGCCACTGTTATGATTGCTACAAAAACTACTACTGTTACTTTTGTCACTGTTACCGTTACTTCCATACTACTTTGCTACTAAATACTTTGCTGTAGATATTACGTCTTTCAGGTGTGGTTGAATTGACAACTCAACTGCTAATACTTGAGAATATTCTTTGGCTCCCCTTGTGTCGAATCAACAAATTTTGGTTGAATACTCTACCCTCGAGAACTGTTGTGATCCCCTATACTTGTGGGTTATCAAAAGTGTGTCCATGTACCCTCGTAGACCGAAATGGAATCGTTTAGGAATGCGGTTGATGTATTCGAACGTCTTCGCGATCCAACCGATGTTAGCACTTAACGTACGGCACCTCTGTGTTCAGCACACGTTCATCACGATGACGTCCCTCGAGCTCTTGATCCAGTTGAGGACGAGGGAGAGTTTTGTGAGGACGATGGCGTCGAGACGGTGATGATGAAGTTGCCGGCGCACGGCTTCGCCTAAGCACTATGACGATATGACCGAGGTGGTAAAATTTGGAGGGGGGCACCGCACACGGCTAAGACAATTCATCTTGTCTATTCTAGGGTACCCCTGCCTCCGTATATAAAGGAGAAGAGGGGGAGGCCGGCTGCCCCTTGTAGGGCGCTCCAGAGAGAGGAGTCCTACTAGGACTCTGAGTCCTAGTAGGATTCCACTTGGTGGAAGGGGGAAGAAGGAAGGGAGAGGGAGAGGGGAAGGAAAGGGAAGCATCGCCCCCTTCCCCTAGTACAATTCGGACTGCCAAGGGGGGCAGCCCCTTGCGGCCCTTCTCTATCTCCACTAAGGCCCATGAATGCCCATTAGTTCCCCTGGGGGCTTCCGTTAACACTCCAGCACTCCGATAATTATCCGGTACCTCTCGGAACTCATCCGGTGTCTAAATAATGTCGTCCAATATATCATTCTTTATGTCTCAACCATTTCGAGACTCATCGTCATGTCTGTGATCTCATCCGGGACTCCGAACAAACTTCGATCATCAAATCACATAACTCATAATACAAATCATCATCAAACGTTAAGCATGAGGACCCTACGGGTTCGAGAACTATGTAGACATGACCGAGACACATCTCCGGTAAATAACCAATAGCAGAACCTAGAATCTCATATTGGATCCTAAATATTCTTTGAAGATTTTTATCGGTCAAACCACATATCAACATATGTTGTTCCCTTTATCATCGGTATGTTACTTTCCCGATATTCGATCGTCGGTATCATCGTACCTAGTTCAATCTCGTTACCGACAAGTCTCTTTACTCATACTGTAATGTATCATCCCGCAACTAACTCATTAGTCATATTTCTTGCAAGGCTTATAGTGATGTGCATTACCAAGAGGGCCCAGAGATACCTCTCCGATACTGGGAGTGACAAATCCTAATCTCGATCTATGCCAACTCAAAAAACACCATCAGAGACACCTGTAGAGCATCTTTATAATCACCCAGTTACGTTGTGATGTTTGATAGCACACAAGGTGTTCCTCCGGTATTCGAGAGTTGCATAATCTCATAGTCAGAGGAACATGTATAAGTCATGATGAAAGCAATAGCAATAAAACTAATCGATCATAATGCTAAGCTAAAGGATGGGTCTTGTCCATCACATCATTCTCTAATGATGTGATCCCGTTCATCAAATGACAACACATGTCTATGGTCAGGAAACTTAACCATCTTTGATTAACGAGCTGGTCAAGTAGAGGCATACTAGGGACACTCTGTTTGTCTATGTATTCACACATGTACTAAGTTTCCGGTTAATACAATTCTAGCATGAATAATAAAAATTTATCATGATATAAGGAAATATAAATAACAACTTTATTATTTCCTCTAGGGTATATTTCCATCAATAGGGTTGATGTACATACCCTTCGTGATCGAATCCCCCTCCGGCAAGATGCCGGAAAAGGCCCTAAGATGGGATCTCATGGGAATAGAAGGTTGCGGCGGTGGAAAAGTACTTTTGTGGATGCCTCCGAGGGTTTTGGAATATATGTGAATATATATATGAGGAAGAAGTAGGTCAGGGGGTCTTGGAGGGGGGCACAAGCCCTAGGGGCGCCCCCTGATACGTCTCCAACGTATCTATAATTTTTTTATCGTTCTATGCTACTATATTATCAACCTTGGATGTTTTATATACATTTATATGCTATTTTATATGATTTTGGGACTAACATATTAACCTAGAACCCAGTGCCAGTTTCTGTTTTTCCTTATTTTTGAGTATCGCAGAAAAGGAAAAGGAAACGAAGTCCAAATGACCTGAAATTTCACGGAGCTTATTTTCGGACCAGAAGAAGCCCACGGAGCATCGAAGATGGACCAGGGGAGTCCCGGGGCCACCAAGAGGGTTGGGGGCGCGCCCTACCCCCTAGGCGCGCCCCCTACCTCGTGGCCGCCTCGAGGACCACCCTAACTTGTTCCCGACGCCAACACCTCTTATATATGCACAAACTTCCAGAACATAACCTAGATCGGGAGTTCCGCCGCAGCAAGCCTCCATAGCCACCGAAAACCAATCTAGACCCATTACGGCACCCTGCCGGAGGGGGGAGTCCCTCTCCGGTGGCCATCTTCATCATCCCGGCGCTCTCCATGACGAGGAGGGAGTAGTTCACCCTCGGGGTTGAGGGTATGTACCAGTAGCTATGTGTTTGATATCTCTCTCTCTATCATGTTCTTGAGGTCGTACGATCTTGATGTATCGCGACCTTTGCTATTATAGTTGGATCTTATGATGTTTCTCCCCCTCTACTCTCTTGTAATGGATTGAGTTTTCCCTTTGAAGTTATCTTATCGGATTGAGTCTTTAAGGATTTGAGAACACTTGATGTATGTCTTGTGTGTGCTTATCTATGGTGAAAATGGGATATCACGTGATCTACTTGATGTACATTTTGGTGATCAACTTGCGAGTTCCGTGACCTCGTGAACTTATGCATAGGGGTTGGCACACGTTTTTGTCTTGACTCACCGGTAGAAACTTTGGGGCACTCTTTGAAGTTCTTTGTGTTGGTTGAATAGATGAATCTGAGATTGTGTGATGCGTATTGTATAATCATACCCACAGATACTTGAGGTGACATTGGAGTATCTAGGTGACATTAGGGTTTTGGTTGATTTGTGTCTTAAGGTGTTATTCTAGTACGAACTCTAGGATAGATCGAACGGAAAGAATAACTTTGTGTTATTTTACTACAGACTCTTGAATAGATCGATCGGAAAGGATAACTTTGAGGTGGTTTCGTACCCTACCATAATCTCTTCGTTTGTTCTCCGCTATTAGTGACTTTGGAGTGACTCTTTGTTGCATGTTGAGGGATAGTTATATGATCCCATTATGTTATTATTGTTGAGAGAACTTGCACTAGTGAAAGTATGAACCCTAGGCCTTGTTTCCTAGCATTGCAATATCGTTTACGCTCACTTTTATCATTAGTTACCTTGCTGTTTTTATAATTTCAGATTATAAGAACCTATATCTATCATCCATATTGCACTTGTATCACCATCTCTTCGCAGAACTAGTGCACCTATACAATTTACCATTATATTGGGTGTGTTGGGGACACAAGAGACTCTTTGTTATTTGGTTGCAGGGTTGTTTGAGAGAGACCATCTTCATCCTACGCCTCCCATAGATTGATAAACCTTAGGTCATCCACTTGAGGGAAATTTGCTACTGTCCTACAAACCTCTGCACTTGGAGGCCCAACAACGTCTACAAGAAGAAGGTTGTGTAGTAGACATCAAGCTCTTTTCTGGCGCCGTTGCCGGGGAGGTTAGCGCTTTGACGACCCACAAATATAGTGGATCTATCGTAGTCCTTTCGATAAGTAAGAGTGTCGAACACAACAAGGAGCAGAAGGAAATGACAAGCGGTTTTCAGTAAGGTATTCTCTGCAAGCACTGAAATTATCGGTAACAGATAGTTTTGTGATAAGGTAATTGGTAACAGGTAACAAGCAATAAAAGTAAATAAGGTGCAGCAAGATGGCCCAATCCTTTTTGTAGCAAAGGACAAGCCTGGACAAACTCTTATATAAAGGAAAGCGTTCCCGAGGACACATGGGAATTATCGTCAAGCTAGTTTTCATCACGCACATATGATTCACATTCGTTACTTTGATAATGTGATATGTGGGTGGACTGGTGCTTGGGTACTGCCCTTCCTTGGACAGGCATCCCACTTATGTTTAACCCCTATTTCAAGTATCCACAACTACAAGAGAAGAATTAAGGTAAACCTAACCATAGCATAAAACAGATGGATCCAAATCAGCCCCTTACGAAGCAACTCATAAACTAGGGTTTAAGCTTCTGTCACTCTAGCAACCCATCATCTACTTATTACTTCCCAATGCCTTCCTCTAGGCCCAAACAATGGTGAAGTGTCATGTAGTCGACGTTCACATAACACCACTAGAGGAAAGACAACATACATCTCATCAAAATATTGAACGAATACCAAATTCACATGACTACTTATAGCAAGACTTCTCCCATGTCCTCGGGAACAAACGTAACTACTCACAAATAATATTCATGTTCATAATCATAGGAGTATTAATATGCATTAAGGATCTGAACATATGATCTTCCACCAAATAAACCAACTAGCATCAACTACAAGGAGTAATCAACACTACTAGCAACCCACAGGTACCAATCTGAGGTTTGGAGACAAAGATTGGATACAAGAGATGAACTAGGGTTTGAGATGAGATGGTGCTGGTGAAGATGTTGATGAATATTGACCCCCTCCCGATGAGAGGATCAATGGTGATGACGATGGTGATGATTTCCCCCTCCCGGGGGGAAGTTTCCCCGGCAGAACAGCTTCGCCGGAGCCCTAGATTGGTTCCGCCAAGGTTCCGCCTCGTGGCGGCGGAGTTTCGTCCCGAAAGCTTGCTTATCATTTTTTCTCGGATGAAAGACCTCATATAGCAGAAGATGGTCACTAGAGGCCTGCCAGGGGGCCCATGAGGCAGGGGGCGCGCCCAGGGGGT
Organism: Triticum aestivum; assembly: GCF_018294505.1. NCBI lineage: Eukaryota > Viridiplantae > Streptophyta > Magnoliopsida > Poales > Poaceae > Triticum > Triticum aestivum. Next base: position 513,137,084 of record NC_057800.1, on the reverse strand, counting down.
AGGGCGCTCCCCCCGCCCTCATGGATGGTGGGTGGCCCCCCTCTGGTTCTTTCTTCGTCCAATATTTTTTTTATTCTGAAACGTGCTCCCGTGAAGTTTCAGGACTTTTGAAGTTGTGCATAATAGGTCTCTAATATTTGCCCTTTTCCAGCCCAGAATTCTAGCTGTCGGCATTGTCCCTCTTCATGTAAACCTTGTAAAATAAGAGAGAAGAGGCATAAGTATTGTGGCATAATGTGTAATAACAGCCCATAATGCATTAAATATCAATATAAAAGCATGATGCAAAATGGACATATCACGCTTGAAGGTATATCTTTAGATCTTGCAATCGAATCTTTTTGTTTCTTGTTTTATCACTAATTTAGTCTATAAAAGAAAACTACAAAAAATGGAATTAAGGTTGCCTCATATGCGTCATCTTTTTAATGTCTTTCATGAAAATAAGGATTGCGATAATTGTGCCTTTGGTTAGAAGAAGAATGTAGCACTAAATCTTTGGATGATGAGCATGATTGCAATGTTGTTAGTATGAATTCCTTGAATACCCATGATGCTAATGATATGTAAATCCACAAGCTTGGGGATGCTATGTTTGATGAAGATGATATTTTTTGTCCCCCAAGTTCTGATGAGCAAATTTATCATGATGATAGCATGCCTCCTATTTATGATGATTATATTGGTGAAAATGAGTTTGGAAGAGTGTCAAATTTAGGAAGTAATGATCCCACTATTTTGGAGGGTGTTGAATCTTATTGTAATAATTATGAAAGTGGAATTGGAGAGGTCATAACTTTATTTAGTGATGAATCCACTATTTCGGAAGAGGTTCCAATTGATTATGTGAACAAAGTTGCTATCAATGATGATTATTGTGACATGTATGCTATGAAGAATAATGATAACCATGAAACTTGTCATCTTGATTTTAATTTTCAATTGGATTATGCCTCACATGATAGTTATTTTGTTGGGTTTTCTCACACTTCTATTAATGAGAAGAATTTTGCTTGTGTGGAGAGTAACAAATTTTCTATGCTTGTAGATCATGAAAAGAATGCTTTATGTGATGGTTATATTGTTGAATCCATTCATGATGTTACTGAAAATTATTATGAGGGAGGAACATATGCTTGTATGAATTGCAATAATATCAAGTTTCTTCTCTATGTGCTTAAAGTTTTGAAGTTATGCTTATTTTGCCTTCCTATGCTAGTTGATTATTGCTCCCATAAATTGTTTGCTCACAAAATCCTTATGCATAGGAAGTGGGTTATACTTAAATGTGCTAGTCATATTCTTCATGATGCTCTCTTTATGTTTCATTCTCATCTTTTATGTGAGCATCATTGAAATCATCATGCCTAGCTAGGAGCGTTAAACGATAGCGCTTGTTGGGAGGCAACCCAATTGTATTTTTTTATTTGCTTTTGCTACTGTTTAGTAATAAATAATTCATCTAGACTCTATTTAGATGTGGTTTTATGTTTTAATTAGTGTTTGTGCCAAATATAACCTTTGGGAAGACTTGGGTGAAGTCTTTATGATCTTGCTGTAAAAAACAGAAACTTTAGCGCTCACGAGATTACCTACTATTTTTTACTAGAGTGTGCTATTAAGTTGATTCTTTTTGCAGATTACTAATAGACAAATTCCTCACGTCCACCAATTTATTTAAGAATTTTTTGTTTTCCAGAAGTATATGTTTGATACAGATTACTACAGACTGTTCTGTTTTTGACAGATTCTGTTTTCTATGTGTTGTTTGCTTATTTTGATGAATCTATGAGTAGTATTGGAGGGTATGAACCATAGAGAAGTTGGAATATAGTATATATTACACCAATATGAATTTAGAATGAGTTCACAATAGTACCTAAGTGGTGATTTATTTTCTTATACTATCGGAGCTTACGGGTTTTCTATTAAGTTTTGTGTTGTGTGAAGTTTCCAAGTTTTGGGTAAAGATTCGATGGACTATGGAATAAGGAGTGGCAAGAGCCTAAGCTTGGGGATTCCCAAGGCACCCCAAGGTAATATTAAAGTAAAACCAAAAGCCTAAGCTTGGGGATGCCCCAGATTGCATCCCCTCTTTCGTCTTCGTTCATCGGTAACTTTACTTGGAGCTATATTTTTATTCACCGCATGATATGAGTTTTGCTTGCTGTTTGAATAATATACCAAGATCTGAAAGTATTAAATGTTAGAGAGTCTTCACATAGTTGCATAATTATTCGACTACTCATTGATCTTCACTTATATCTTTCGGAGTAGTTTGTCATTTGCTCTAGTGCTTCACTTATATCTTTCTAGAGCACGGTGGTGGTTTTATTTTATAGAAATATATGAACTCTCATGCTTCACTTATATTATTTTGGGAGTCTTTTAAAACAGCATGGTAATTTGCTTTGGTTATAAATTTAGTCCTACTATGATGGGCATTCAAGATGGGTATACTAAAAACTTTCATATAGAGTGCATTGAATACTATGAGAAGTTTGATACTTGATGATTGTTTTGAGATATGAAGATGGTAATATTAGAGTCATGCTAGTTGAGTAGTTGTGAATTTTAGAAATACTTGTGTTGAAGTTTGCAAGTCCCGTAGCATGCACGTATGGTAACCATTGTGTAACAAATTTGAAACATGAGGTGTTCTTTGATTGTCATCCTTATGAGTGGCAGTCGGGGACGAGCGATGGTCTTTTACTACCAATCTATCCCCCTAGGAGCATGCGCGTAATGCTTGGTTTTTGATGACTTGTAGATTTTTGCAATAAGTATGTGAGTTCTTTATGACTAATGTTCAGTCCATGCATTATACGCACTCTCACCTTTCCATCATTGCTAGCCTCTTCGGTACAGTGCATTGTCCTTTCTCACCTTGAGAGTTGGTGCAAACTTCGCCGGTGCATCCAACCCCCGTGATATGATACGCTCTATCACACATAAACCTCCTTATATCTTCCTCAAAACAGCCACCATACCTACCTATTATGGCATTTCCATAGCCATTCCGAGATATATTGACATGCAACTTTCCACCGTTCCGTTTATTTTGACACGCATCATCATTGTCATATTGCCTTACATGATCATGTAGTTGACATCGTATTTCTAGCAAAGCCACAATTCATAATTCTTTCGTACATGTCACTCATGAGTCATTTCACATCCCGGTACACCACCGGAGGCATTCATATAGAGTCATACTTTGTTCTAGTATCGAGTTGTAATCTTTGAGTTGTAAATAAATAGAAGTGTGATGATCATCATTAATAGAGCATTCTCCCAAAGAAAAAAGGAAAAAAAGAAAGGCCAAATAAAAAATAAAATAAAAGAAAGTCCAAATAAAAAATAAAATAAAATAAAAGGGACAATGCTACTATCCTTTTTCCACACTTGTGCTTCAAAGTAGCACCATGATCTTCATGATAGGGAGTCTCCTATGTTGTCACTTTCATATACTAGTGGGAATTTTCATTATAGAACTTGGCTTGTATATTCCAACAATGGGCTTCCTCAAAATGCCCTAGGTCTTCGTGAGCAAGCAAGTTGGATGCACACCCACTTAGTTTCTTTTGTTGAGCTTTCATACATTTAAAGCTCTAGTGCATCCGTTGCATGACAATCCCTACTCCTCGCATTGGCATCAATTGATGGGCATCTCCATAGCCCGTTGATTAGCCGCGTCAATGTGAGACTTTCTCCTTTTTTGTCTTCTCCATACAACCCCCATCATTATATTCTATTCCACCCATAGTGCTATGTCCATGGCTCACACTCATGTATCGCGCGAAAGTTGAAAAAACTTTGAGATTACTAAAGTATGAAACAATTGCTTGGCTTCTCATCGGGGTTGTGCATGATGAGAGCATTTTGTGTGACGAAAATGAAGCATCGCCAAACTATATGATTTTGTAGGGATGAGCTTTCTTTGGCCCTGTTATTTTGAGAAGACATAATTACTTAGTTAGTATGCTTGAAGTATTATTATTTTTATGTCGATATTAAACTTTTGTCTTGAATCTTATGGATCTGAATATTCTTGCCACAATAAAGAAGACTACATTGATAAATTATGTTAGGTAGCATTCCACATCAAAAATTATGTTTTTATCATTTACCTACTCGAGGACGAGCAGGAATTAAGCTTGGGGATGCTTGATAAGTCTCCAATGTATCTATAATTTTTGATTATTCCATGCTACTATATTATCAACCTTGGATGTTTTATATGCATTTATATGATATTTTATATGATTTTTGGGACTAACCTATTAACCTAGAGCCTAGTGCCAGTTTTTGTTTTTCCTTGTTTTTGCGTATCGCAGAAAAGGAAAACCAAACAGAGTCCAAATGACCTGAAATTTCACAGAGCTTATTTTTGGACCAAAAGAAGCCCACAGAGCATCGGAGATGGACCAGGGGAGTCCCGAGGCCACCACGAGGGTGGGGGCGCGCCCTACCCCCTAGGCGCGCCCCCCTACCTCGTGGCCGCCTCAGGGACCCCCTAACTTGTTCCCGACGCCAGCACCTCTTATATGTGCCCAAACTTCCAGAACATAACCTAGATCGGGACTTCCACCGCCGCAAGCCTCCGTAGCAACCGAATACCAATCTAGACCCGTTCCGGCACCCTGCCGGAGGGGGGAGTCCCTCTCCGGTGGCCATCTTCATCATCTTGGCGCTCTGCATGACGAGGAGTGAGTAGTTCACCCTCGGGGCTGAGGGTATGTACCATTAGCTATGTGTTTGATCTCTCTCTCTCTCTCTCTCTCTCTCGTGTTCTTGAGGTGGTACGATCTTGATGTATCGCGAGCTTTGCTATTATAGTTGGATATTATGATGTTTCTCTCCCTCTACTCTCTTGTAATGGATTGAGTTTTCCCTTTGAAGTTATCTTATCGAATTGAGTCTTTAAGGATTTGAGAACACTTGATGTATGTCTTGCATGTGCTTATCTGTGGTGACAATGGCATATCACGTGATCTACTTGATGTACGTTTTGGTGATCAACTTGCGAGTTCCGTGACCTCGTGAACTTATGCATAGGGTGAAAGGATCGATATAGTTGACTAGAGGGGGGTGAATAGGCAACTAACAATTTTTAGCTTTTCTTTACCAAATTAAACTTTGCATCAAAGTAGGTTGTCTAGATATGCAACTAGGTGAGCAACCTATATGATGCAACAACAACAAGCACACAAGAAAGCAAGGGATATAACACAAATAAGCTTGCACAAGTAAAGGCAGGAGATAACCAAGAGTGGATCCGGTGAAGATGAGGATGTGTTACCGAAGTTCCTTCCTTTTGAGGGGAACTACGTCTCCGTTGGAGCGGTGTGGAGGCATAATGCTCCCCAAGAAGCCACTAGGGCCATCGTATTCTCCTCACGCCCTCACACAATGCGAGATGTCGTGATTCCACTATTGGTGCCCTTGGACGGGGCAACCGGACCTTTACAAACAAGCTTGGGGAAATCTCCACAACTTAATTGGAGGCTGCCAACGATAACATGAAGCCTCACCACAATGGACTATGGCTCCGCGGTGACCTCAACTGTCTAGGGTGCTCAAACACCCAAGAGTAACAAGATCCGCAAGGGATTAGTGGGGAAAATCAAATTTCTCTTGGTGGAAGTGTAGATCGGAGCCTTCTCAGCCAATCCCTAGAAAATCAACAAGTTTGATTGGCTAGGGAGAGAGATCGGGCGAAAATGGAGCTTGGAGCAACAATGGAGCTTAGAGTTGGAAGAGGTGGTCAACTCGGGGAAGAAGACACCCCTTATATAGTGGACGGACAAATCCAACCGTTATCCACCAACCCAGCCTGCGCAGCATGGTAGTACCGCACCAGGGTCGCGGTACTACCACAAGGGCATGCGGTACTACCACATGGCCCCGCGGTACTACCGCCCGAGCAGCACAAACCTGGACCGCCCAAACGCACTGAAGCGGAGGGCGGTAGAACCGCTTGCGCGGTACTACCGCACCACCTTGCGGTACTACCGCAAGGTAGGGAAGTTCTAGATTTCGGGAAGGCACGGACATATAAAAATACATCTGTGGCAACTTCCGCTGAGTTGGAGTCAATGCAAAAAACCCAACACAGTAGTATAGCACGCGAAGCGGTACTACCGTGCGGCGGCTGAGCCAGGCCAGGACGCACGGTACTACCGCACACCGGGCGTGGTACTACCGCGTAGGGCACGGATGTAAAAAATTACATCCGCCCCTACTACTGTTGCGCAGCAATACCTGGCCTGGGGGCCACGGTACTACAGCTCCTGAGGAGCGGTACTACCATGGGCTCTTGCGGTACTAACGCACCATGGTCCGGTACTACCGTAAGGGCCTGCGGTACTACCACTCCTAGGAGCAGTACTACCGCATGCCCAAGCTCAGCAACCAAGACAAGTTGCATAGACGAGAAAAAGGGAGGATGCTCCGAAGTGCCAAAGGAAGGGAGGTGCAAAAGGAGTAGATGTGTACGTGATGATTCCACCCAAACCTTTCCAAAGCGGACCCCCTCTTAATAGTACGGCTTTCCTACGACTCAAATCCACCAAAAAGAAACATAGAGAAATGTCGTCTTCAATAGTCTTCGAGGGGCACCAACCCGTCTTGTGCCCAGCGATGAAATGTCTGAAATACTCAAGGCACACGATTAGTCCGCAATAGTATTGTTATCAATCACCAAAACACCTTAGGGATAAATATGCCCTTACAATCTCCCCCTTTTTGGTGGATTGATGACAATACGGGATTAGCACAAAAGGAGATAGCATAGAGCATGAGCAAACCCCACATCTATAAAATATCAACGGGCTCCCCCTAGATGTGTGCTATCTAGACAAGTGCTTTGGACTGCACGACACACATACTAGGATCAACACTCCCCCTATATTTCATAGATAAGGCATATCTTGCAACAACAAGGCTAACACTATGCAAGATAGTAAATATGAGCAAAATATAAATAGCACAAGGAAACATAAGCTCAATAAGGTACGATAGAGTGCATATGTCTTACACCATATGATATATAAGTCTCACAATCGCAAACCAAACCAAAGAAAACGAGGTTCAAACGAGAAGGCAAACAAACCAAACAGGACACACAACTCGCAAATCCCTACACTCTCTCCCTCTTTGGCATCGAGACGCAAAAAAGGCAGAGAGGACACCTACAACACAAGTGGTGGCTCAAGCAGAGTAGTCACTCGCGCACTCTTCATCGGACTCGGCAGCGGGGATGGGCTCCTCCTCAGAATTAGTCCACTTGTAGCCTTGTTTGGCCATCCACTCGGCCTCTGGAGTGATGTGCTCCTCGGAGCCGTCGGAAACTTCCTCTCCAAACACCCTCATGATCTTCTTGTCGCGATGGTGACTCTCCTTGGAGGCAACGTGAGCCCGGTACTGCCCCTTTTCCTGCATGCAAAACAAAGCCTTCATCTTGGCCTTCGGCTTCTTAGCCCATGAGGGCTCAGTGGAGGGAGGGGCATACCCAGCAGAGCGGTCCTTATCTGTATCCTCCTCCTCAATCTCCTCCTCATCAACAACCCTCTTAGCAGCCTCAGCCTCGGCACGAGTAGTAGTGTTGGCCCACTGGGGCTTGATGCAGAGTCTGATGGGGTCATGACGGATCCAGTCAGGGGCCAAAAACTCCTTAGTGGGATAGAGCTTCTCTCAAGTCTTCGAGATCATGAGGAACAGCTATGGTCCATAGATGGGTACCTTGCGGGTGAACACCGCGAACCGAAGCTCGCACCACATGATATGTGAGACATCAAGTGGTTGAGTCTGAGAAATGCGTGCCTCCTCACAAAGGAGCATCATATCCACAAGATAAGAATGCACCTTGTCCTTGTCCCCAATGCGTGGAAAGAGGGAGTTACGGAAGATTCGGTGCATGATGTCAAGGAATGGGTTGAGCACCCACATCGACTTGTTGTTGGCCAGTTTCTTCTCAACATAATACTGCTGAAGCTTGTCCTTGCTAGTTGATTTGGCATTGGCATGAGGGTGGACACCAACAGGCGTGTGGAGCCCCTCATCAGGTACTCTGAGCAAATCCATGAACTCCTTCCAAGTAGCAGTCAACTGACGTCCATTGGTCATCCAGATCATCCTCCGTTCCTCATCAGTATGAAAGTGAACCAAGGCAAAGAACTGGGCCACAAGCTCGGGGGCAAAGTCCATGTGGAAAGAGATCACATCCTCGATGGCAAACTGCTCCACGAGATCCAAGGCATCACCAAAGTAGGCATGGTGCTTCTCCTCCCTCATGTGATTCATATCAATCCAGTGCACGTGCACATAGATGTTCTGTTTGTTCGATCACATCGAGGTAAATAAGAGTCTGCTGCTTGGTCCAGAACAGGTCATTCCCTCTGAGGTTGGCACGAGGATTCACATAGGGGTTGATCTTCCTTCGAGAAGCAAACTCAGCAAGAGGTATCTCATCCATTCCCTTTGAGGGTTCCTTGTACTTGCTAGAAGAGATCTTGACATTACGCTTGGGGGCATTGGAGCCCTCTAGAACTTCATCTTGGTTGCGCAGACGTTTGGAGCCCATGTCACGGCTGGGATTGGAACGGCGAGCAGGAGCACTAGAGCCACCACCTAAGACACCAAACACAAAAACACGCACGAGAGGCGAGAAGGATGAATGCAAAGACCACAACAAAACAGGTGAAACAAGTAGAATGCGCACTTGGTAATTGCCATGAAGAAGATTTGACAGCAGCGGTAGTACTGCTTGTTCGCGAGGTACTAAAATTTTAGTGCCGCTCCTAGTCACGGTAGTACCGCGCGGAGGCACGGTAGTACTGGGGCTCAGAGCGGCAATAGGACTTTAGTACCATGGCTCACGCGGTAGTACCTCTCCTGAGGGGCGGTAGTACCATACAAGCGGTAGTACCGCACCTGAGATGCGGTAGTACCGCACGGCATCAGATCTGAACCAACTGAATCTGAGAACAACCGTGACAACGAGGCGGTACTATGGTTGATCAAATCTACCACGGGACAACATATCAAGTACAACTTCTACGCATAGATTTGGCCTAAAATCTCAAGAACAACATGCATCTCCCCAAAAGCCTAGAAGCGAAAGAATGAACAAGAGAGAGAGGGATTTGGGGAGAAACCTTGTTCCATGGCAAGAGGAAGTGGTGGGTAACAATCCCACCGATCGGAATCCGAGGAGAGCGGCCGGAGATGGAGATCCGGTGAGGGTCTCCGGCGCCGTTCTTGAGCAAGAGAGAGAGAGAGAGAGGTGGCAGGGAGAGAAACAGACAAATGGGTATGGGGGAGTTGGAACTCCCCCTTCCCGCTCTTAACCCCCACGCGCCCTTGGCAGCGCGGTAGTACCACACGTCATCGCGGTAGTACCACCCGGTCGGAAGTACCGCACCGTAGCGGTAGTACCCCTCCCCTAGGCAGCAGTAAAAAATTACTGCCGCGCTGGGTGCGGAAGTACCGTGCGCTCCTCACGCGGTAGTACCGTGGCAGGCCGCGGTAGTACCGTGAGCTCAAGAAGATGCAAGTTTCAAGAAAGGGAAAACGAAGCCTTTGCAAGGCAACCTTCACGCGAACGGACACACCAAAACGCTGACACACGAGACAACTCAAACAGGAGCGACACGACGAAAGGAAGGCAAGAGACAACAAGGACTAAGACACTCCACACAACCTCTCTAAAGAGAGGGCGGTGGCCGGAGCCACCTATGTTTGAGTCAATTGGTGTGGCACCGCGAAGAATTATCCTTGGGCCCATGACCAAAACTCGTCTTTGAAGCACAAGTACCATAAAAATGGCTAATGTGAAAGAGTTGATTAATTTATGAATAATGGGGGGAGGGAGAGTTCATTGAGAGACCAACACTCCCCCTATGTCTATGCCTACACCTAAACAAGATAACAAGTTTAGTATGGTGGGATGTGCAAGGGTTCAAGCAACATTGCTCGTATCAATGATATTTAGCTCATGCCTTAACTCACGAAATATTGCTTCATCCAAGGGATTCGTGAAAATATCTGCAAGATTATCATGAGTGTTGACGTAGTTGAGCTCGATCTCCCCTCGCCTAATGTGATCCCGGATGAAGTGATACCGAATCTCAATATGCTTTGTCTTGAAGTGTTGCACCGGGTTGAGAGAAATCTTGATGGCACTTTTATTATCACACCAAAGAGGCACTTTGTCACAAATGACATCGTAATCCTTTAAAGTTTGCATCATCCATAGAAGTTGTGCACAACAACTACCGGCCACCAAGGAATTGGCACCCTACAGAAGTGGACTTCCTATCCACTTTGTCTCCCGCCCAATCCGAGTCCAAATAACCTACAAGCTTGAATTTCACTCCTCTTGGGTACCATAAGCCAAAGTTTGGGGTATGAGCCAAATATCGAAAGATTCGCTTGACTGCCACAAAGTGACTTTCCTTAGGTGTGGCTTGAAACTGTGCACAAATTCCCACACTCAACATGATATCCGGTCTAGATGCACAAAGGTAAAGCAAGGAGCCAATCATGGAGCGATATACCTTTTGATCCACCGCTTTACCACTGGGATCGATGTCAAGTTGGCATTTGACGGGCATTGGAGTGGAGGCCGGCTTGACATCACTTAGCTTGAACCTCTTGAGCATGTCTTGAGTGTACTTGGCTTGGTTGATGAAGGTTCCTTCTCTTCTTTGCTTGACTTCAAACCCAAGAAAGAACTTCAATTCTCCCATCGAAGACATCTTGAACTTTGAGGTCATGAGAGCGGCAAATTCCTCATTGAAAGCTTTGTTAGGGGAATCAAATATAATATCATCAACATATAGTTGACACACAAACAACTCCCCTTTGACCTTCTTAGTAAAAAGAGTGGGGTCGATCTGCCCAACTTCAAATCCACGGTCTTGCAACAACTTGGTAAGGTGGTCATACCACGCACATGGGGCTTGTTTAAGGCCATAGAGTGCCTTATCGAGTTGATACACATGATCAGGGAAGTAGGGATCCTCGAACCCGGGGGGGTTGCTTGACATATACCAACTCATTAATAGGACCATTAAGAAAAGCACTCTTCACATCCATTTGTTGCAACTTAAAGTTGTGATGGGAAGCATAAGCAATCAACAAACGGATGGATTCAAGGCGAGCAACGGGAGCAAAGGTTTCACTGTAGTCGATACCCTCGACTTGGGAGTAGCCTTGTGCTACCAATCTTGCCTTGTTGCGAACGATGGTCCCATGAACATCTTGCTTGTTCTTGAATATCCACTTGGTTCCAATGACATTGTGGTTCCCCGTTGGCCTTGGCACCAATCTCCACACCTTATTGCACTTGAAGTTGTTGAGTTCTTCATGCATGGCATTAAGCCAATCCGGATCTTTGAGCGCCTCATAGACCTTTTGGGGTTCAACACAAGAGACAAATGCGTGATGTTCACAATAGTTTGCCAATTGTCTATGAGTGCTTACCCCCTTTTGAATGCTTCCAAGCACATTCTTCATGATATGACCCTTGGTGGAGAGCTTGGAAGCAATCTTGGCAGCACGACGCTCCAATTTCTCCTCGGGGTTGAGTCGAGGAGCAGTGACTTGATCATCTTGAGCACCGTCTTGAGCTTGTTCTTGATCTTGAACTTGCTCGAAAGAGATAACTTGACCTTGGGCATCACTTGGTGTTTCAACATCGTCTTGAGCTTGATCTTGCCTTGGTCTTGTTCATGAGGTTGAGGGCCTTCACTTTGTTCTTCGGAAGCGTGTGGGCCTTGGGTTGGTGATGGCTCCACTTGAGTGGAGCAGTGTCCTTCTCCTTCGGCCACAAGGGGTTCCTCAATGGGTAGGATAAATCCCACTCCCATTATTCTTATGGCTTGAGGTGGAATTTCATCACCTACATCACAAGTGCCACTTTGCTCTACTTGGGAGCCATTATTCTCATCAAACTCTACGTTACACATCTCCTCAATAAGTCACGTGGACTTATTGAGGACACGGTAAGCATGAGAGTTTGTAGCATAACCAACAAATATGCCCTCATAAGCTCTAGCCTCAAATTTAGACAAACGAACACCTTTCTTGAGAATGAAACACTTACACCCGAACACCCGGAAGTATTTGAGGTTGGGCTTGTTACCGGTGAGTATCTCATATGGAGTCTTGTTCAAGCCTTTGCGAATACAGAGATGATTTGATGCATGACACGCGGTGTTGATGGCTTCGGCCCAAAATTTGTATGGAGACTTGAACTCCGCCATCAAGGTCCTTGCCGCATCCATCAATGCCTGGTTCTTCCTCTCCGCTACACCATTTTGTTGAGGGGTGTAAGGTGCAGAATATTGATGCTTGATCCCCTCATCACTATGAAACTCATCCAAGGTGTAGTTCTTGAACTCAGTGTCGTTGTCACTTCTTATTGTCAAGATCTTTGCATTGTGTTGACGTTGGGCTTCATTTGCAAAGTCAATGACGGTTTGTTGGGTCTCGCTCTTCCTCTTGAATAAATATAACCAAGTGTATCTTGAATAGTCATCCACAATCACCAAGCAATACTTTCTACCCCCAAGACTATCAAAGGATGGAGGCTCAAAGAGATCCAAATGAAGGAGCTCCAAAGGCCTCTTTGAGTAAATGATAGTCATGGGAAGGTGAGCCTTTTCATGTAGCTTTCCTTCGATACAAGCACTGCAAGCACGATCTTTAGCAAAACTAACATTTGTTAGTCCACGGACATGGTCCCCCTTGAGAAGAATTTGCAAAGATCTCATATTGACATGGGCTAAACGGCGATGCCAAAGCCATCCCATGTCACTTTAGCCATTAGGCATGTCGCGGTCTTAGTGGGTCGCCCGAAAAGTTAATCACATAAAGACCATTCTCGACATGCCAAACAAAGGCTACTTTAAGAGTCTTGCTTCACAAGAGGGCCACGGTATCAACATCAAAGAAAGTGGCAAAGCCCATGAGTGCAAGTTATCGAACGGAAAGTAAATTGTATGCAAGGGACTCAACAAGCATGACCTTCTCGATCGTGAGATCATGAGAAATGACAGCCTTGCCAAGTCCCAATACCTTAGAGGACAAGGCATCACCCCACTCGACATTGGTGGGCATAGATGGAATCTTGTGAACATCCACCACGAAATCCTTGCTTCCGGTCATTTGATTAGTTGCTCCACTATCAAGCAACCATGATCCCCCACCGGTAAACACCTACAATAAATCAATGCTTGGTTTTAGGTACCCATTTTATAATGGGTCCTTTGATGTTAGTAACAAGGGTCTTAGGAACCCAAATAGACCATTCAATGTACTCATAAGAAGAACCAAAAAATTTGGCATAAACATGTCCATCACTAGCACAGCATAACACATAAGAAGGGTTAAAGTCGCCGACTTTGCTGGGAAGGGAGGTGTTGCCCTTCTTGGCATCTCCACCCTTCACGGTGTTCTTGTTCTTCTCCTTAGTAGCACCCTCTCCCTCCTTCACAAAGGTTTGCTTGAGAGGAGGAGGTCGTTTGGCCTTGCCATTCTTCTTCTTGTTCTTGGACTTGGGTGTGTACCCAATCCCTTCCTTGGCCACAACTTCCTTTTGATTGATCAAAAGGTCGTTGAGGTTCTTCTCGCCTTGTATGCAAGACACAAGGCCTTTCTCAAGTTGCTCCTTCAACTTAGCATTCTCTTCAACAAGATGCACATGCTCACAACATGGGAAATGTAGCCTTCTCCTTGGTTAGCTTTACTTGGAGTTGATCATGAGACTCTTTGAGGATAGCATGAGCACCCTTCAAGACCTTGTGAGCCTTGTCAAGTAAGTCAAACTCCTCTTTGATTCTAGCAAGATCAACCCCAAGCTTGGACTTCTCGGAGGATAGCACACGAGATACAAAAAGAGAATGATCAAGATCTTTCTTTAATTTAGCATGATCATCGTTGTGTGACTCCTCAAGAGCCAAACGAAGACCACGCTCTTCCTCAAGAGCATTGGAAAGATCTGAAATCTCATCGGCATAGTCACGACTATGCCCCTCCATCTTAGAGATGGTATCTTAGTGAGCCTCGATCATGTCATTGGCTTCACCAAGTTGTTCCAAGAGAGCAACAAAGTGCTTCTTGGATTTACCCTTGAGTTTACTCATAAAAGACTCAAACTCATTTTACTCCACATTAGAACCCTCATGTTCATCAATGCAATCCATCAATGAAGGATTATTAATGATGGTAGTTTTGATGTTGGGGGTTACCTTATTGGTGGCTTTAGCCATGAGGCACTTGGCTGTGATGCTCTCATTGGGTGAGTCAAAGAGAGACACCCGTGGAGTTGTCGCAATGGCAACGGAGGCCATGGAAACCGACTCACCATCATCATCATGATCATCATCATCATCATCATCATTATACTCTTCTTGGACTACCAACGCCTTGGGAGGTGTCTTCTCTGTGAAGTTGCTCTTGTTGGGAAAAGACTTGGCCTTGTCCTTCCGGATGAGCTTGCCACCATTGTCCTCCTCACTCGTTTCTTGACCTTCGCGCCACTTGAGTTGCTCTTGTTGAAGTTGGGCCTTGTGTTCTTCTTGCTCCAAAATTGCCTTGAAGCAAGAGCCATGTGTTCATGATAGGCATACTTTGTATCTTTGGGGTTGCTTTCCTCTTCTTCCTCCTCCTCTTCTTCTTCTACATTAACCTTGGCCTTCAATGCAAGGTTGGGCTTCTTTGACCTTTGAGAACATAGCACCGCATTGCCGGTGGTCTTGTCCAAGATGCTCGTAGCCACAAACTCATCCAACACTTCACTTGAGAACAAGGTGTGGAAGTCCGACCTTTGGCGAATGACGGAGAACATGGCCTTATAGTAAGGCATCATTGCCTTGAGAATTTTGCGCTTGATACAATTGTCATCCGTGTCCTTGCTCCCATGATCTCGGAGTGAGAACGAAAGTTTGGTTACTCTCCGATAAAGCTCATGAGGTTCTTCATCTTCTTTCATGGAAAACTCATCGGCTTCATCTTGCACCACTTCATAGTTGGAGCGTTGAATGCTTGCGCTTCCTCGGTAGAGGGAGACAACACAATGCCATGCATCTTTGGCCATGGCGAAGGGCCGAAGATGAGGGAGATCTTCGGGTGGAATTACATCTTGGATGATGAAGAGAGCATTCTCATTGAATTGATTATCCACAGCTTCTCTAGGGGTGAAGTTGCTTCGGTCATGCGAATAGAAACCTTCTTCAATGATTCTCCAAAGATTAGTATTCACGTGATTTAAATGACGCTTAAAGAGATAAACCCAAGAATCAAAGTCCTCATTTTTCACAATCTTAGGGGGAGGACCGGCATGATTCAAATGAGTGGAAGGAATCAATCCACCATAAACAAGTGGAGGTTCCACATGGGCAAAGATGTTGGTGCCATTTTTACCACTAGAAGAAGGAGTCTTTTCACTAGTAGCTTCCCCCTTGTCGGAGTTAGCATCCGTCACCTTGTTGGTGGGATCACCCACTTTAAACGGTGCGGTGGATAATTTAAGCCCTTCAATGAATTTATTAAACATGCTTTCAACCTCGGTCGTCATGGAGGTTTTCAATGTGTCCAAAGCCACATTGAATTCCTCACGAGAGACCGCGGTTCCCCCATCGCCCGTAGACGAGACGGGATTCGCACCGGGGTGCTCCTCCACACCGTCTACGGTGTCAACCATACTATTCAGATGGCAAAGTCCTTAATAAAGAGACGAGGCTCTGATACCAATTGAAAGGATCGATATAGTTGACTAGAGGGGGGGTGAATAGGCAACTAACAATTTTTAGCTTTTCTTTACCAAATTAAACTTTGCATCAAAGTAGGTTGTCTAGATATGCAACTAGGTGAGCAACCTATATGATGCAACAACAACAAGCACACAAGCAAGCAAGGGATATAACACAAATAAGCTTGTACAAGTAAATGCACGAGATAACCAAGAGTGGAGTCGGTGAAGACGAGGATGTGTTACCGAAGTTCCTTCCTTTTGAGGGGAAGTACGTCTCCGTTGGAGCGGTGTGGAAGCACAATGCTCTCCAAGAAGCCACTAGGGCCACCGTATTCTCCTCACGCCCTCACACAATGCGAGATGCCGTGATTCCACTATTGGTGCCCTTGGAGGCGGCGACCGGACCTTTACAAACAAGGTTGGGGCAATCTCCACAACTTAATTGGAGGCTCCCAACGACACCACGAAGCTTCACCACAATGGACTATGGCTCCGCGGTGACCACAACCGTCTAGGGTGCTCAAACACCCAAGAGTAACAAGATCCGCAAGGGATTACTGGGCAAAATCAAATTTCTCTGGGTGGAAGTGTAGATCGGAGCCTTCTCAACCAATCCCTAGAAAATCAACAAGTTTGATTGGATAGGGAGAGAGATCGGGAGAAAATGGAGCTTGGAGCAACAATGGAGCTTAGAGTTGGAAATGTGGTCAACTCGGGGAAGAAGACACCCCTTATATAGTGGAGGGACAAATCCAACCGTTATCCACCAACCCAGCCTGCGCAGCACAGTACTACCGCGCCAGGGTCGCAGTACTACCGCAAGGGCATGCGGTACTACCGTATGGCCCCGCGGTACTACCGCCCGAGCAGCACAAACCTGGACCGCCCAAACGCACTGAAGCGGAGGGCGGTAGAACCGCTTGCGCGGTACTACCGCACCACCTTGCGGTACTACCACAAGGCAGGGAAGTTCCAAATTTCAGGAAGGCACGGACATATAAAAATACATCTGTGGCAACTTCCGCTGAGTTGGAGTCAATGCAAAAACCCGACACAGTAGTACAGCACGCAGAGCGGTACTACTGCATGGTGGCTGAGCCAGGTGATACGTCTCCAATGTATCTATAATTTTTGATTGCTCCATGCTATATTATCTACTGTTTTAGGAAATAATGGGCTTTATTATCCACTTTTATATTATTTTTTGGGACTAACCTATTAACCGGAGGCCTAGCCCAGATTTGTTGTTTTATGCCTATTTTAGTGTTTTGAAGAAAAGGAATATCAGACGGAGTCGAAACGGAACGAAATCAACTCGAGAAGTTATTTTTGGAAGGAAACACACCTGATGGACTTGGACCCCACGTCAGAAGATACGGGAGCTGCCCACGAGGGTGGGGGCGTGCCCACCCCCCTAGGGCGCGCCACCCTGCCTCGTGGGGCCCTCGTGGCTCCCCTGACGTACCTCCTGCACCCATATATACCTACATGACCTAAAACTTCCAGAACGCAACATAGATCGGGAGTTCCGCCGCCAGAAGCCTCCGTAGCCACCAAAAACCAATCTAGACTCGTTCCAGCACCCTGCCGGAGGGGGCAATCCTTCTCTGGTGGCCATCTTCATCATCCCGGCGCTCCCCATGACGAGGAGGGAGTAGTTCTCCCTCGGGGCTGAGGGTATGTACCAGTAGCTATGTGTTTGATCTCTCTCTCTCTCTCATGTTCTTGAGATGATACGATCTTGATGTATCGTGAGCTTTGCTATTATATTTGGATCCTATGATGTTTCTTCCCCCCTCTTCTCTCTTGTAATGAATTGAGTTTCCCCTTTAAAGTAATCTTATCGGATTGAGTCTTTAAAGATTTGAGAACACTTGATGTATGTCTTGCCGTGGATATCTGTGGTGACAATGGGATACCACGTGCCACTTGATGTATGTTTTGGTGACCAACTTGCGGGTTCCGCCCATGAACCTATGCATAGGGGTTGGCACACATTTTCGTCGTGATTCTCTGGTAGAACTTTGGGGCACTCTTTGAGGTCCTTTGTGTTGGTTGAATAGATGAATATGAGATTGTGTGATGCATATCGTATAATCATACCCACGGATACTTGAGGTGACATTGGAGTATCTAGGTGACATTAGGGTTTTGGTTGATTTGTGTCTTAAGGTGTTATTCTAGTATGAACTCTAGGGCTATTTGTGACACTTATAGGAATAGCCCAACGGATTGATTGGAAAGAATAACTTTGAGGTGGTTTCGTACCCTACCATAATCTCTTCGTTCGTTCTCCGCTATTAGTGACTTTGGAGTGACTCTTTGTTGCATGTTGAGGGATAGTTATGTGATCCAATTATGTTAGTATTGTTGAGGGAACTTACACTAGCGAAAGTATGAACCCTAGGCCCTATTTCCTATCATTGCAATACCGTTTACGCTCACTTTTATCACTTGCTACCTTGCTGTTTTTATTATTTCAGATTACAAATACTCATATCTACTATCCATATACCACTTGTATCACCATCTCTTCGCCGAACTAGTGCACCTATACAATTTACCATTGTATTGGGTGTGTTGGGGACACAAGAGACTCTTTGTTATTTGGTTGCAGGGTTGCTTGAGAGAGACCATCTTCATCCTACGCCTCCTACGGATTGATAAACCTTAGGTCATCCACTTGAGGGAAATTTGCTACTGTGCTACAAACCTCTGAACTTGGAGGCCCAACAACGTCTACAAGAAGAAGGTTGTGTAGTAGACATCAAGCTCTTTTCTGGCGCCGTTGCCGTGGAGGCTAGGTAAGTGAAGGTATATCTTTAGATCTTGCAATCGAGTCTTTTAGTTTCTTGTTTTATCACTAGTTTAGTTTATAAAATAAAACTATAAAAAATGGAATTGAGTTTGTCTCATACGCTTCACCTTTTTAATATCTTTCGTGAGTATGATGGAAAGGATAATTGTGCTCAAGTGCTAGAAGAAGAAATCTATAAAATGTTTGGCTCTAAATATTTGAATGATGAGCATGATTGCAATGTTGTCAGTATGAATTCCTTGAATATCTATGATGCTAATGATATGCAAAGCCACAAGCTTGGGGAAGCTATGTTTGATGAAGATGATATTTTTTGTCCCCCAGGTTTTGATGAGCAAATTTATTATGATGATAGCATGCCTCCTACTTATGATGATTATTGTGATGACACGTATGTTTTAAAGAAGAATAATAACAATGAAACTTGTCATCTTGATTTCAATTTTCAATCCCATGATAGTTACTTTGTTGAGTTTGCTCCCACTACTATTAATGAGAAGAATTTTGCTTATGTGGAGAGTAGTAAATTTTCTATGCTTGTAGATCATGAAAAGAATGCTTTAGGTGCTGGTTATATTGTTGAATTCATTCATGATGCTACTGAAAATTATTATGAGGGAGGAACATATGCTTGTAGGAATTGCAATAATATCAAGTTTCCTCTCTATGTGCTTAAAATTTTGAAGTTATGCTTGTTTTACCTTCATATGCAAGTTGATTCTTGTCCCCACAAGTTGTTTTCTCACAAAATCCCTATGCATAGGAAGAGGGTTAGACTTAAATGTGCTAGTCATATTCTTCATGATGCTCTCTTTATGTTTCAATTCTTATCTTTTATGTGAGCATCATTGAAATGATCATGCCTAGTTAGGGGCATTAAACGATAAGCGCTTGTTGGGAGGCAACCCAATTTTATTTTTGTTTCTTGCTTTTTGGTTCTGTTTAGGAATAAATAATCCATCTAGCCTCTGTTTAGATGTGGTTTTATGTGTTTAATTAGTGTTTGTGCCAAGTAGAACCGTTGGGAAGACTTGGGGAAAGTCTTTGCGATCATGCTGTAAAAAACAGAAACTTTAGCGCTCACGAGAATTGCTGCCATTTTTATTTGGAGAGTGCTATTTAGTTAATTCTTTTTGCATATGATTAATAGATAAATTACTCAGGTCCATCAATTTATTTGAGAATTTTATGAGTTCCATAAGTATACGTTTGATCCAGATTACTACGGACTGTTCTGTTTTTGACAGATTCTGTTTTTCATGTGTTGTTTACTTATTTTGATGAATCTATGGCTAGTAAAATAGTTTATAAACCATAGAGAAGTTGGAATACAGTAGGTCTAACACCAATATAAATAAAGAATGAGTTCATTACAGTACCTTGAAGTGGTGATTTATTTTCTTATACTAACAGAGCTTACGAGTTTTCTGTTAAGTTTTGTGTTGTGAAGTTTTCAAGTTTTGGGTAAAGATTCGATGGAATATGGAATTAGGAGTGGAAAGAACCTAATCTTGGGGATGCCCAAGGCACCCCAGGGTAATATTCAAAGATAACCAAGAGCCTAAGCTTGGGGATGCCCCGGAAGGCATCCCCTCTTTCGTCTCCATTCATCGGTAACTTTACTTGGAGCTATATTTTTATTTACCACATGATATGTGTTTTGCTTGGAGCGTCAATTTATTTTGTTAAGATTTGCTTGCTTTTATTTATAAAAAATGTTTTGCATCTTTTATTTCAATAAAAGTGGCATTGATAGCCTTTACTATGCCTATGTTACAAGTATACATGTTGCTGTTTGAAAACAGAAAGTTTACCGCTGTTGCAATAATTCCCTAGAAAATTTAGAATGTGATAAAATGTTAAAACCTTTTGCATATTAAGCTCTGATAAATTTATTACAGTGGGAATTTTCTTTCATAATTTTTGGAGCTAGGGAAGTATGGATGTTTCTGCATTCTTTACAGACTATCCTGTTTGGGCAGATTGCTGTTATGTTTGCATTGTTTGCATATGTTTGCTTCTTTAATGATTCTATTTGAGGATAGGACTATTAAATATGCAGAGGCATTTAGTATGCAATGTTGAATAATAATTTTAGTGATTTACTACAGTAGAGTATGATAAGGTTTTTGCAATGGTTTATACTAACTTATCTCACGAGTCCTTGTTGAGTTTTGTGTGGATGAAGCTTTTGAGATTTAGGGAGACCATGATATGAGAGGAATTAAGGAGACATAAAAGCTCAAGCTTGGGGATTCCCAAGGCATCCCAAGATAATATTTCAAGAAGTCTCAAGCATCTAAGCTTGGGGATGCCCCGGTTGGCATCCCACCTTTCTTCTTCAACAACTATCGGTTAGTTTCGGTTGATCCTAAGTTTTTGCTTCTTCACATGATGTTTGCTATTCTTAGAATGTCATTTTCTCTTGCTTTGCTTGCTGTTTGAATAGAATGCCAAGATCTGAAATTATTAAATGTTAGAGAGTCTTCACATAGTTGCATAATTATTCGACTACTCATTGATCTTCACTTATATCTTTCGGAGTAGTTTGTCATTTGCTCTAGTGCTTCACTTATATCTTTTAGAGCATGATGGTAGTTTTATTTTGAAGAAATAGATGAACTCTCATGCTTCACTTAGATTATTTTGAGAGTCTTAAATAGCATGGTAATTTTCTTAAAATCCTAATATGCTAGGTATACAAGATTAGTAAAAACTTTCATATAGAGTATTGGATACTAAGAGAAGTTTGATGCTTGATGATTGTTTTGAGATATGGAGATGGTGATATTAGAGTCATGCTAGTTGAGTAGTTGTAAATTTGAGAAATACTTGTGTTGAAGTTTGTGATTCCCGTAGCATGCACGTATGGTGAACCGTTATGTGATGAAGTCGTAGCATGATTTATTTATTGATTGTCCTCCTTATGAGTGGCGGTCGGGGACGAACGATGGTCTTTTCCTACCAATCCATCCCCCTAGGAGCATGCACGTAGTACTTTGCTTTGATAACTTGTAGATTTTTGCAATAAGTATATGAGTTCTTTATGACTAATGTTGAGTCCATGGATTATACGCACTCTCACCCTTCCACCTTTGCTAGCCTATCTAATACCGCGCACCTTTCGCCGGTATCATACACCCACCATATACCTTCCTCAAAACAACCACCATACCTACCTATTATGGCATTCCCATAGCCATTCCGAGATATATTGCCATGCAAATTTCCACCGTTCCGTTTATGACACACTCCATCATTGTCATATTGCTTAGCATGATCATGTAGTTGACATAGTATTTGTGGCAAAGCCACAGTTCATAATTATTTCATACTTGTCACTCATGCATCATTGCATATCCCGGTACACCACCGGAGGCATTCATATAGAGTCATATCTTGTCCTAAGTATCGAGTTGTAATTCTTGAGTTGTAAGAAAATAAAAGTGTGATGATCATCATTATTAGAGCATTGTCCCAGTGAGGAAAGGATAATGGAGACCATGATTCCCCCACAAGTCAGGATGAGACTCCGGACGAAAATAAAAAAATAAAAGAGGCCAAAGAAGCCCAAATAAAAAAAAGAGAAAAGAGGCCATAAAAAAGAGAAGGCCCAAATAAAAAATTAAAAATAAATAAAAATAAATGAGAGAAAAAGAGAGAAGGGACAATGCTACTATCCTTTTACCACACTTGTGCTTCAAAGTAGCACCATGATCTTCATGATAGAGAGTCTCCTATGTTGTCACTTTCATATACTAGTGGGAATCTTTCATTATAGAACTTGGCTTGTATATTCCAATGATGGGCTTCCTCAAAATGCCGTAGGTCTTCATGAGCAAGCAAGTTGGATGCACACCCACTTAGTTTCTTTTTGAGCTTTCATACACTTATAACTCTAGTGCATCCGTTGCATGGCAATCCCTACTCACTCACATTGATATCTATTGATGGGCATCTCCATAGCCCGTTGATACGCCTAGTTGATGTGAGACTATCTTCTCCCTTTTTGTCTTCTCCACAACCACCATTCTATTCCACCTATAGTGCTATGTCCATGGCTCACGCTCATGTATTGCGTGAAGATTGAAAAAGTTTGAGAACATTAAAAGTATGAAACAATTGCTTGGCTTGTCATCGGGGTTGTGCATGATTTAAATATTTTATGTGGTGAAGATAGAGCATAGCCAGACTATATGATTTTGTAGGGATAGCTTTCTTTGGCCATGTTATTTTGAGAAGACATGATTACTTTGTTAGTATGCTTGAAGTATTATCATTTTTATGTCAATATTAAACTTTTGTCTTGAATCTAATGGATCTGAATATTCATGCCACAATTAAGAAGAATTACATTGAAATTATGCCAAGTAGCATTCCGCATCAAAAATTCTGTTTTTATCATTTACCTACTCCTGGACGAGCAGGAATTAAGCTTGGGGATGCTTGATACGTCTCCAACGTATCTATAATTTTTGATTGCTCCATGCTATATTATCTACTGTTTTAGGCAATAATGGGCTTTATTATCCACTTTTATATTATTTTTTGGGACTAACCTATTAACCGGAGGCCCAGCCCAGATTTGCTGTGTTATGCCTATTTTAGTGTTTTGAAGAAAAGGAATATCAGACGGAGTCGAAACGGAACGAAATCAACTCGAGAAGTTATTTTTGGAAGGAAACACACCTGATGGACTTGGACCCCACATCAGAAGATACGAGAGCTGCCCACGAGGGTGGGGGCGCGCCCCCTGCCTCATGGGGCCCTCGTGGCTCCCCTGACATACCTCCTGCACCCATATATACCTACATGACCTAAAACTTCCAGAACACAACATAGATCGGGAGTTCCGCCGCCAGAAGCCTCCGTAGCCACCAAAAACCAATCTAGACCCGTTCCGGCACCCTGCCGGAGGGGGCAATCCTTCTCCGGTGGCCATCTTCATCATCCCGGCGCTCCCCATGACGAGGAGGGAGTAGTTCTCCCTCGGGGCTGAGGGTATGTACCAGTAGCTATGTGTTTGATCTCTCTCTCATGTTCTTGAGATGATACGATCTTGATGTATCGTGAGCTTTGATATTATATTTGGATCCTATGATGTTTCTTCCCCCCTCTTCTCTCTTGTAATGAATTGAGTTTCCCCTTTGAAGTAATCTTATCGGGTTGAGTCTTTAAAGATTTGAGAACACTTGATGTATGTCTTGCCGTGGATATCTGTGGTGACAATGGGATACCACGTGCCACTTGATGTGTGTTTTGGTGACCAACTTGTGGGTTCCGCCCATGAACCTATGCATAGGGGTTGGCACACGTTTTCGTCGTGATTCTCCGGTAGAACTTTGGGGCACTCTTTGAGGTCCTTTGTGTTGGTTGAATAGATGAATCTGAGATTGTGTGATGCATATCGTATAATCATACCCACGGATACTTGAGGTGACATTGGAGAATCTAGGTGACATTAGGGTTTTGGTTGATTTGTGTCTTAAGGTGTTATTCTAGTACGAACTCTAGGGCTATTTGTGACACTTATAGGAATAGCCCAATGGATTGATTGGAAAGAACAACTTTGAGGTGGTTTCGTACCCTACCATAATCTCTTCGTTCGTTCTCCACTATTAGTGACTTTGGAGTGACTCTTTGTTGCATGTTGAGGGATAGTTATGTGATCCAATTATGTTAGTATTGTTGAGGGAACTTACACTAGCGAAAGTATGAACCCTAGGCTCTATTTCCTATCATTGCAATACCGTTTACGCTCACTTTTATCACTTGCTACCTTGCTGTTTTTATTATTTCAGATTACAAATACTCATATCTACTATCCATATACCACTTGTATCACCATCTCTTCGCCGAACTAGTGCACCTATACAATTTACCATTGTATTGGGTGTGTTGGGGACACAAGAGACTCTTTGTTATTTGGTTGCAGGGTTGCTTGAGAGAGACCATCTTCATCCTACGCCTCCTACGGATTGATAAACCTTAGGTCATCCACTTGAGGGAAATTTGCTACTGTCCTACAAACCTCTGCACTTGGAGGCCCAACAACGTCTACAAGAAGAAGGTCATGTAGTAGACATCATCAGGCCAGGACGGACGGTACTACCGCGCACCGGGCACGGTACTACCGCATAGTGTGCAGATGTAAAAAATTACATCCACCCCTACTACTGCTGCGCATCAGTACTTGGCCTGGGGGCCATGGTACTACAGCTCCTGAGGACCGGTACTACCGTGGGCTCTTGCGGTACTACCGCACCATGGTCCGGTACTACCGTAAGGGCCTGCGGTACTACCGCTCCTAGGAGTAGTACTACCGCATGCCCAAGCTCAACAGCCAAGACAAGTTGCATAGACGAGAAAAACGGAGGATGCTCCAAAGTGCCAAAGGAAGGGAGGTGCAAAAGGAGTAGACGTGTACGTGATGATTCCACCCAAACCTTTCTGAAACGGACCCCCTATTAATAGTACGGCTTTCCTATGACTCAAAACCACCAAAAATAAACATAGAGAAACACCGTCTTCAATAGTCTTCGAGGGGAACCAAACCGTCTTGTGCCCAGTGATGAAATGTCTGAAATACTCAAGGCACACGATTAGTCCGCAAAAGCATTGTCATCAATCACCAAAACACCTCAGGGATAAATATGCCCTTACATAGGGGTTGGCACACATTTTCGTCTTGACTCTCCGGTAGAAACTTTGGGGCACTCTTTGAAGTTCTTTGTGTTGGTTGAATAGATGAATCTGAGATTGTGTGATGCGTATCGTATAATCATACCCACGGATACTTGAGGTGGCATTGGAGTATCTAGGTGACATTAGGGTTTTGGTTGATTTGTGTCTTAAGGTGTTATTCTATTACGAACTCTAGGATAGATCGAATGGAAAGAATAGCTTCGTGTTATTTTACTACAGACTCTTGAGTAGATCGACCAGAAATGATAACTTTGAGGTAGTTTCGTACCCTACCATAATCTCTTCGTTTGTTCTCCGCAATTAGTGACTTTGGAGTGACTCTTTGTTGCATGTTGAGGGATAGTTATATGATCCCATTATGTTATTATTGTTGAGAGAACTTGCACTAGTGAAAGTATGAACCCTAAGCCTTGTTTCCTAGCATTGCAATACCGTTTATGCTCAATTTTATCATTAGTTACCTTGCTGTTTTTATAATTTCAGATTATAAAAACCTATATCTATCATCCATATTGCACTTGTATCACCATATCTTCGCCGAACTAGTGCACCTATACAATTTACCATTGTATTGGGTGTGTCGGGGACACAAGAGACTCTTTGTTATTTGTTTGCAGGGTTGTTTGAGAGAGACCATCTTCATCCTACGCCTCCCACGGATTGATAAACCTTAGGTCATCCACTTGAGGAAAATTTTCTACTATCCTACAAACCTGTGCACTTGGAGGCCCAACAACGTCTACAAGAAGAAGGTTGTGTAGTAGACATCACCCCCTGGGTTGCAGCCTCCTCGAGGGTCTTCTGACTTGGAATCCAAATCATGTAGGTGTCTTCTGGTCCAAGAAAAATCATCGTGGAAGTTTTATTCTGTTTGGACTTCGTTTGATATTCCTTTTCTATGAAACTCAAAAAAGAGGAAAAAACAGAAACTCGCATTGGGCTAAAGGTTAATAAGTTATTCCCAAAAATAATATAAAAATAGTATAATAATGTACACCACTATTAAACGAGAGAACTTCATGAGGGCGGACGAAAACTCTACCCGTAGAAATGACCCACGCCCGCACGAGTCTTCTACAGGTAAACACACATCCTTCTCCTTTTCTAAAAAAATCTAAAAAAAAGATAACAACCCACGTCCAATTAACATGGACAGTCATATGCGGAAACAAATTAGCTAACTTATCGGGAATCAATCCAGGCCCGACGTCCAGATTACATGCCCCGTCGCTGCCCTGCGCAGCCGCCGAGGCACCCGATGATGGCCGCGACAACGAGCTCGCCGAGTCACTTGACGACGGCCAGGCGCTGTTCCCCAACACAGGTGCAGCCACACAGGCGCCTTGCCATGGCCGCGACGAGGAGCTCCTCGCCCACATAGGTACATGCTCTTCTCTGATCTGTAGTTCGAAAGACTTTTACACGCCGTCGCCGCCAAATCTTCGTTACTCTAGAAGACGCCTCTGCCCAGACTATACTGCACCATCACCACACACTGCTCACCCGATGACGGAAGCGCGAACGAACTGCTCCACAATTGCATGCTCCTTTGTCAACCTGTTCGTGTGATCCATCAATTGTTTTGATTGAATGAATGAAATTATAAAAAACAAGGAAAGTGTAGGAACTGGTGACTTATGGCATGACCATATGCTAACATGATCCATGTTGTTCGTACCTGACCTAAACCTGACGTCGTTCCATGAATCCTTGTCAAATGAGCATTGTACTGACCTCACCTAAATGCCTTATCAAGCTGCATATGGATCGTTCAATTCTCAGTTCCAATTCATATGAACACACATAAAGTCACTCTGAGATACACCTACATGAATAGAATTACAAACCTCATTCTAGGATAGTATTCCTTCTGTTACAATTATGTGATAACATTCTTGACATTCACAGGGTTGAAAGACTTCATATGGCCCCGACCAGTTCCAACAGGGCGCGCACCCCATTCCAGGATATAAGCAACCAATCCTTGGGTGATGAGCATTACACAACCACCCAATTTCGGTTTTTGTACCCCAACCGCTGAATTGTTCCATTGATTGCATACCCTAAAGAAGTAAAAAGGCAGAGGGATAGAGAGCGGTATGCACAAAATAAGGATGAGATTAATAAGAGACGACGTGAGGTCTACAAATAGAAGAAAATTGCCTTTGCTGAGATTAGTGGGGCACAAACACAGCTGGGTGTATCACAAGGTAATGAAGATGAACTTCATTCCCCATTATATATATTGCTATATATAATGATCTATTCTTCATCTACTCAGGCAGTAATGAGATTAAGAATCGTATGGAAAGGGAGCGGTATGCACGAAATAGAGAGAAAATATTAAAGCGACAACGACAAACCCGTGAGGAAAATAAGCATAACGTTGCCGTCCTTGATGGCAGTCACATTGTAACGCAAGTGCCGGCTACTGGACAATCTACAGTCACACAACTGCAGAACATAACAAGTGCAGGGGGTGCAATACCAAATTCCGTTCATTTTACCAGAGACAATGTGGACGATGATTCCGATTGGTTGCACAAAAATTATGCGTACCAGATGCAACGGCATTCAAGACGACTGACACCCCCACAAATGTCACTAGATGAGAACCCCCAACTCAGTACAATCAACAACCTACGTATGCCAGAAGGGTCTTCTAAAAAAGGGTTAGTTGTCTGATTTATTAATGGTGCTAAATTATATGGTGTTTATTTCTTCTCTATTTTGCCATCCTATTTTTGATTCAGGTACAGATCCTTCTTATGGCAAGAAACCTCTACCGATCCAATGTAATGATATTACTCCAGGGATGGAACCGTTCCCAGATGCAGGTCAAACCACTCATAATCAAAATGGTATATTTTTATGGTACCACCCCGTACATAAAAAGGGTCCATCTTTTTTGCTTACTCTTTTGTGCCAAATAAATGTTTTCAGCCAACAACCACGCCAAATATGCATATGGACTACTGGAGCCCGATGTCCACACGATAAACATTGATGGTCTGTGTAATGTCATTTTTAGTTTCATCTCCCAAGTATGCATAACATCAAATGAGCATCATTTACTATCCTAACGCACTATTATTCAATATTCACAAATAGGATGCTTGGGAGACGGGAATCTAGGAGACAAAACTGGAGACGTGGACCATGATGAAGAAGCTAGGATCTTCGCCCAACCAGGTTTATTGTTGCTATCATGAGTTACCAGTATAATATAATATTAGTAATATGGTATCTGGGCAAACTTTAATTAATGCAAATGTCAATTCTGCTCCAGATGTTTATTTTCAATCCTACCGAGTGGAGCAACAGGAAGGTGATGGAGCTCCCAAAAATGATGCTCATGACAGAGTTTACATGAACCTGCCCAAAAAGCATCATGTGCTTAGAAAAGTTAGTGATTGCCGCCATTGTGGAGCTTTGCGATTTCAATACGAGGGGCCCACATTTTGCTGCAGAAAGGGGAAAGTGGATGTATTTACTCCAGATGTTTGTGAGGAGTAGAAACGGTTGTAAGTCAAGATGATGAGGATGCTAAATATTTCAGAGAAAATATACGGTATTTCAACTCCCACTTCTCATTCACAAGTCTGGGAGTCACCCTTGATCGTCGAGTCAGCACCGCAGCAGGAACCGACATATATACATTTCATGCGTGTGGGGGGTTGTACCACGCTCTTGATGATCTGGAGTCTAGTGATAATGGCCCTCGACATTTGTAGCTATATATTTATGATACAGATGAAAACTTGTTTCACAGGGTTAAGAGGTCTCCAAATCTTAGGTTAGATCTATACGGAAGATTCTGGCAATACTAGAGGATAACCCTTATGCTCAAGTATTTAAATGCCTTGGTGATGTTCCGAATCTAGATGAATACAGGATCTCATTAAATACCCATATCAATCTTGATCAACGAAGGTACAATGCGCCAACAACTTCTCAGGTAGCAGCAATATGGTTTGAAGGGAGCGACCCACAAAAAACCTTTGATAGAAGTGTTATCGTGTATGGGAAAGGAGAGCGTCCCCTGTATATTAGAGCATACTATGGGTGCTACGAACCTTTGTCATATCCACTATTCTTCCCACGTGGGAAGATCGGGTGGAATCGTTTGATGCCATATATTGGGGCCGCCGATGACAGAAACCAATATTCAGTGGATGATTCTGCACGACAAGAGTACCCATCCTATCTTCTTCCTTCAGGTATAATGTTCATAATTGATTTATACATTTTAATTAAAGTTAACCTTATTCAGTAAGCCATCTTGCAGACGATAACATGATTAGAGAACAACTTGGTCATGATGCACGACATGAAGACCAGGCCACTGATTTAGCTGCAGGTATTGGACATGATTGTTGTTTTATATTCTTATGATTCTATTTTACCTGATTTATGTTCATTATTGATTTATACATATTAATCAAAGTTAACCTTATTTAGTATTTCATCTTTCAGACAATAACATTATTATAGAACAACTTGATCATGGTGGCCGACATGAAGACCAGGCCACTGATTTAGCTGCAGGTAGTAGACCAAAATTATGTTCATTACTGATTTATACATATTAATCAAAGTTAACCTAATTTGGTATCCATCTTTCAGACGAGAACATGATTAGAGAAGAACTTGGTCATGGCGCAGGGCATGAAGACCAAGCCACTGATTTAGTTGTAGGTATCGCACGTGGATCCAGCGCCGCCGAACGCAAATCAAGTGCCTCCTCGCCCGGCAGCACCATCAACGGCGGATAAAAATTCTACCTTTGACCTACGGGGTGTGAGAGTGGGCGTAGGTGATGGGGAGCAAGGCGGCCATGGGGAGGAAGAGGGTGGTGACGGAGACAGAGCGGTGACGACGGAGCAACACGGTGGCGACGGGGAGAGGACGGTGGGTAGTGGAGCGGTGGGGAACAAGAGCGAGTGGGGAGTGACTGGTCTGCGTGAGCGCGGGGGCAATTTCGGAACGCTGGTTAAATACGTAACATGGCGAAATGTGTACTAGGAATGGTCCAGCGACCTATATTTCGAAACAGAGGGAGTACTACATAATACTATAAGCCAGTGACCCATTGTAAGTGAGTGTGGCATTTTTTCCAAACAAAATAAAAATATCAAATTTCAAAGGGCATGTCCGGTTCACATGCTGCGTGGGTGAGATTTTTGTTTTTTCATCACTGCTTGTTATGAATCCCTATAAAAACAATAACAATTTATTGAGTGTATTTAAATTTTGTAATCATGCAGGTCATCTTGTGGTATGTGGATGATAAATTTTATCGAGTACTTCACAGGATATATTTTGTCTGACATTCCTACACAGGTACATTTCACTGTGTATCATTATACTTATTCTATATTCTATCACTATTTAACTCTTATTACTATTTTAATAGAAACATATGACAGATTTTAGAACAAAACTAGCTGTCATTTTAGTGGACTCGGAACTGAATGATGATAATATAAGAAATCAAGACATGGAAGATGACGAAAACAACACAGATCCCATGGAATGTATGATTCTGGATAGACCTCCTGAGAATTTCAAAACATCAAATACATCAGGAGAAGTCGAGCTCATCTCGTAGTCATTTATTCTTTCACCGTCTGTCAATCCAACAAATGATGATTTAATAGATGAACTTTGCTTGTTCATCGGTATGGTTGATGATATCGCTCTACTAGAGTAAGCCATATTTTTTAGTTCATTTTGTATTTTGATAAATTATTTTGATGTCAATATAATGATAGAATTTTGATTTTACAGGAGCGAATGGGTGAAAAGCTCTGATCCGTACCCTATTAGCTTAAATTTGAGACACATAAAAAACATATTGAACAATGATGAATACATGGATATCCATTGCTTTAATATGGCTGTGTGGATACTAGCGCGCCACGAAGTCCAGCTTCTCAGAGACATTCCATCTCACTATATGGATCTGAAATTTTGTGTAAGTTACTATAATCATGTATTACATTTTTTTTCTTATTGCACTAATATTTTCTCATTCTTATTTTAGTTGATTACTATAATCATGTATTACACTTTCTTTTCTCATTTCACTAATATTTTCTCATTCTTATTTTAGTCGATGTTCCACTATGCACGAGACTCAAGTCATCGTGAAAATATGGAAATTACTACATTGAGATGGTTGTTTCATAGCTGGCATGACAGTAATGATTACCATATCTCAAAATGTGATATGGTAAGATTTTAATTTTTCATCTCTAACAATGCTTTATTTGGTCTTAATTAATATCCCATTTATTTCTAAACTATTTCATCATTGCAAATTTTATTGCCGTGGTGTATGTTTGGGCTATTTCTATTGTTTGTGTTGGATCAAAATAAAAAGGTTGTCTCAATTTTCAATTCGTTACCAATACCTACTTTGGGGAATAATGTACTTAAAATTATGGCCGATAACCTAAACCTTGCGCTTGAAGTTGCAAACCCTGCATTCAAGGATGATATCTCTAAATGGGAATGCTTAGTTCCTGTTGCTCCAACGAACTCACACTGGTATGAATCTTTTAAACACATTACAATATTAATTGATTCATTCAACGCACATTATGTGTTTATTTCTTACATGCAGTGCCATGTCCGGTTATTTGGTTTTTAATTACATGTACTCATTGTGCGATTGAAAACTATATTTTCCCATACCCAAGGTGAGTATTTACACCATGCTTATTTCTATACACATTGCACATGCAACTTGTTATAACAATGTTGTATAATGCATATATATAGGATGGTTTTCAGCTGAGGAAGCAAATTTTGGTGCATATTTTAAAGTACGAAGAGAATGAAGCTCAAAACAACATCCCATACATTGAACGAAGCATCATTGATCGCATCCATAGATGGACCTTCATTGCTTCAAAAGATGGACCTTCAAGACATGCTTAATTGTGGTTTTTAAAATATATTTTTTGTAACAATTATAATACATGTATTTTGTGACAGTGAATTTTACGCGGAGACATGTTTCCGGATCATGTGTTACACACGCGCTCATATGGTTGTGCATAAGACACATTTAAATGACTGAGTAAAAGAACTCACTAAATAAAAATTAGATCCAGAATATATGTTTTTACTATAGACTATGATACATGTGTTGGATCAGAAATATGTCACACTTTTTGAAAATACAGTCTGAGTGACATGATAATATTTTGTAGCGATCTGATTTTTTTAAATTATTTTAGTATTATACCATGTTAACTTGTTTTGTTTGAGACGTGCGTTGCACGTGCATGCTTACTAGTGCATATAAAACATCCAAAATAGATAATATAATAGCACGGAGCAATCAAAAATTATAGATACGTTGGAGACGTATCACTTCCTTGCTCTCGCCGTCTCGCATCCGACCGTCGCGGTTGCCATGGTCTTCTTCAATGAACTCTCCAGCGGTTTCTCCTCCCATGATGACTCTTTCACCACCCAGGTATGCCTATCTCCTCTCTCTCAAGTTATGATTTGGAATTAAGGGTTTTAACCTCATGGCTGATTTGAGTCATTTATTACTCTTGGCTGCTTGGATGTGTGGACCATCACTTGCTACGAATAGAGCGGGGTGGCTGAAGATATGTTTGCTCGTTGTCACCATCAATCTCCATGCGTGAAGCTAGTTGCGTTTGAATTGTGGACAGTGTGAGGAAGTTTCTGGTATGTGCACAAAAGGTTAGCCCCACTTTTGTTGTTACAAATTATTTGTTAGATGTGATTCAAACACTCTCATTGTGCTATGTTATGATGGATGTGATTAAGACAGTGTTATAGTTTCTACCTAGCATCTAAAAATATTGCCATCTTATCAATGATGCCAATAGAAAATTATTTGGCACCGCTTCAGTAGTTTGTACATCAAACTTTGCTCCACACATCTGAGCAGCCAAGCCGTAAAGTACTAAAACTTTATGGTACAAAGGAACTCGGCATAGGAGCAACTAGGTGCTTCGGAGTCCGGTTCCCTGAATTTTTCCTCTGGTATCTGCTCGGCAGAGCGCAGGGCACCGGTGCCAAATGTAGCAATAGTTGTCTTAACACAGGTTTTGGCATACATAGTGGACGGCCTTAGTGCTATTAGTTCCATGTTATTAAATTTGTGCATGTGCACACCTATTAGTATCAATTTGATGTCATCCAAACACTGTCGCTATGTGTTGCAGTTGTATTTAGCTTCCTCATAAAATGTTCAATTTTTTATTTATAGTACATGACTAAGAACTTGTAGTGTTGTTGCACTTACTTATAGCTTGTGATGTTTCTAAATTTGGTTGTTGTCTTAGTAGCAATTAATTTATTTGCACATTGATCTTTTTGAGAAGATATGTCTTAATTAACGTGTTTCTTCAGTTTTTCAAAATATGTATGTGGTGACTTTCTATGTTGCTAGAAACACATTCTCCCTACAATTGTTATTGATTTAGTTTTATAGGATGAACATAAGTGTTCTTACCTGGAGTGGGTTGATCGAGAGTGTCCACAGACTTTGAAGATGTGCCTAGCAAAGCTCTAGAGCATGTATGAGGAAGAGAACAGAGATAGGCTTAGAGAAAGTGTTGTCAACGTTGAAGAATATTTCAAGATGTGGGAAAAAATAGGAAGATGGAGAATGCACTCAGATTTTTAAAATTAGACTTTGCTAAGATGGTGTTGGCAAAGGAGGAGGCACTTTCCTAGTTGGTCGGTGCAAAACAGGTTCTTACTGAACTAAAAGCAGAGGTGGAGAAGACGAACCTGGCTGATCATGCATTAGTTGATTAGGGAAATAAATATCTTGTTCTAATATTGTGCTTATGAAGGTGAATTAACTATATGCTTTTATTGTGTTGTTTTCATGTAGCTATCGCACTTTGATTTTAAAATATATTTATGTGCCTGATCAGTGGCGGAGCTAGCATTTGACAACAGGGTGGGCCGCTTCCAAAAAAAATTTGACAACAAATTTGACATGTGAATGATCTAACTAATTATCAATAACACATAGAAATAGATCAATATGGTCTTACAAACACACTAAAACTCTCAGTTTTGCATGAAAGAAGACTACATAGACATACTACATACTACATACCTTGAGAAGTTCAAAGAAGACTATGTTTCCGGCCTACGCTTCTGCATGGCCATGAAAGTATCAATTATGTCATCTTCATTCACCTCAGAGAAAATATCCCGCTCAATGTATGTGACCAGGCAATCATCCAAAAGACTATCACCCATCTTATTTCTCAACTTGTTTTTGACTAAACTCATGGCAGAAAATGCTCTATCAACATTTGCCGTTGCCACTGGTAGAATCAATACCAATTTTAGAAGTAAGCACACGAAATTATGAACTATATGCCTCCCTGTTTGAACAAGCTTAACTGAGAGATCAACAAGATTTCCAAGGCCTTGAAAGTTCTCATCTTTTCTGATGTCACCAATATAGTTACCAAGTTGTAGTTCAAGGTGTATCAAGTCAGCACTTGAAAAGTCTTCTGGATAGAACTCAGCAAGTTTGCATACCTTGTGTGCATCAAAAGCAGCAAATGAGTTGGCAGGATTCAAAGCAGACATACCAGATAGCAACTCCATATTGATCTCGTCAAACGGATTTTCAAGCTCTTGACTAATTTGATCAATTACTCCAAGAAATACTTCTCTTCTAAAGTGATCATCATTTGTTTGGGGTCGAACAAACCGTGTTGATCTTCCATAAGGCACATAATTATCATCCATCGTAGGAACTTGAATGCTATGCTTGTTACAAAATAATGTGACTCTTTGAAGAAATGCATCCCACCCATTAGACCTCAGTTCTTGTATTCTATCTTTTGCCAATCTAACCATTGCCATTGCAGAAAGAATGTCTTGGTCTCTTCTTTGCAAACAATCAGACAAATCACTTGTGTATCCAAGAATGACAAGCATCAAGTGGGCATTGAAAATAAAGTCAAATGACTCGAACACTCCAACAATAGTATGGATTTTTGGCCAATCACTCCTTTGTGATGCATCTTGTCCAAGAGTGATGATTACATCATGAATTGTGGGGTACATAGCAATAATGTTGAGAACAATTTTGTAATGAGAGCCCCACCTAGTATCACCAGGCCTAGGTAACCCCATCTCTTGATTCAGACCACTCCCAGTTTGTAACTCACCACATTCAAGTAGTTTCATGATATTATGAAGTCTAGCATCTCTAAGCATGTCATGACGCTTACAAGAAACTCCAATAATGTTCAACAATAAAGACACTTGATCAAAAAACTCATACACAGTCATCTTTTCCCTTGGCAACAGCAACAAGAACTAGTTGGAGTTGATGTGCAAAACAATGGATGTAATAGGCAGAAGGTGACTCTTTCATGATCAGTGTTTTCAGTCCTTTAATTTCTCCTCTCATGTTACTAGCCCCATCATAACCTTGCCCACGAATTTGAGTTATAGTCAAACCATGATTGGCAAGTAAAGTTTGAATTGCTTCCTTAAGTGACAATGCAGTGGTGTCACTTACATGAACAACTCCAAGAAAGTGCTCACTTAGCCTTCCTACTTTATTAACAAAACGCAAACATAGAGCTAGTTGTTCTTTATGTGATACATCACTAGACTCATCAGCTAGAATAGCATAATGATCATCACCAACTTGTTCAATAATTTGAATTCTAGTATGTACTACACAACATTGAATAATCTGATTTTGTATCTGGTGAGAAGTCAATTTGCAATTACCTGGTGCATTCTTCAAGACATACTTATTCACCTCCTCACTATTTGTTGCAAGCCACTTCAATATCTCAATGAAGTTTCCCTTGTTGCTAGATTGTTCACTTTCATCATGCCCACGAAATGCCAATCCTTGATGAAGAAGAAACTACAAGCATCTAAGTGAATACTTCAACCTCATCCTATAAAGACGTAGATCCTCACTATCCACCTTCACAAGAAGATCATTAATTGTTGCACGGGGATTCACAAATAAGTCATATTTCTCTTGAGCTGCATTGTGCACACTTGTTACACCACCAACATGCTTATCAAGAGCATCATATCTATTCCAATTTCTCCAACCACCATCAGTAAATGCATTAGTTCCCTTCCCACTAGTTTCTTTCTCTTTGAACAAGAAGCATACAAAGCAAAATGCAGCTTTCTCCTTGATACTATATTCAAGCCAACTATGTTTATGAAGCCAAAAAGGACTGAATGATCGAAACCTATTCCCAATTATTCTTGCTTCAAAGTTATGTGCATAAGGTTTGAATGCAGCCTTAAGGATATATGCTCTCCGAACTGCGTCTTGATCATTGACAGGATAACTTGCAATGGGTGGCCTTTCCCCGGGATCATGTTTAAGACGGCTAAAATCATAAACCGGCGGTGGCGTTGAGACATCTTCAAGTCGAACCATTGGTTCTGGAGTTTGCTCAACCGTGACATTTGACATAGACACCACTGTTTCTTGAGTTTGCTCTTGAACCACAAATTCTCTGGTTTGCTCTTCGGCCACATCCGCGGTCCCATGCACATCCGGCGTACTAGCTTTCTTCCTTCTCTTCTGAGCATGTCTCGCAAAAAGGGAAGCAATTTTTCCTGCCCTCTTCATTCTTCAAAAATTCTGCAAAATTTATGTGTATGTGTAAATGTGTTCATCAGTTCACCGTTCATCTACTAGTTTGTTAACAGGCATTCCAAGTTTCCAACAACATACATGATACTGATACACTACTTTGTTAACATGAAAAAATTATGTCAGAGAGCATCTATGTAATATATAAGCATTGCATCTCCTTTCCATTCCCTGTCAAACAAACAAACAAATTTAACTGAAATAGGCCACTAGGGATTGAGGATTTGGGGCCAGTACCTCTCTCTCTCAAAAGGGAGTGCAGGAGAAGGGGACTGGGCGCCGTCGGCGACTGGCCGACCCCGACTACTCGGCTAGCAGGGGCAGGGCGGCTGCGTAGGGGTTGCTCCTGGTCCGGGAGCGCTGCTGCTCAGTGTGTTGCTGCGCAGGGCGACCGGGCGATGGGAGGAGCAGGCATGCCGCGGCCCGCAGCGGCGCAGCCGTCAGGGGCGGCTGGGCGAGGTGGTGCGTCGTGCGCCGTGCGCAGGCAGCAGCTAGCCGGGGCGGGTGGGCGTCAGCCGTTAGGGAGGTCTGAGATCCAGTGGTGGGCCGGCGACGGTGAGGGGCAACTTGGCTGGTGGCGGATCGAACTCGACCAGATGTGGCGGCCGTGCGTGGTTGCAGAGGAGAGATGACTGAGAGGAGAGGATGTGCCGTGTTTGTTTGGTTTCAGCTCGCACTTGTTGATGGGCTTATTTTTTTGTCTCGGCCCGTCTCTGAAAATGCCATCCTATATAGGCCAGGCCGAAATCTCAGGGTGGAGCGTGGCCCACCCTGTCCACCCTGTGGCTCCGCCACTATGCCTGATATGAAATTGCAAACAACTATTCGACATGAAATGTGAATTTGCTTAATACTGGAATTATTAATAGTAAACTAATAAACCTACTAAATGGGTCATGGTACTTTATAAATGGTTCTAGCAATAAAAGCATCTGTGATGGATAGCCCAATGCCATACAGTTTTCTTCATCAAATCATGTGTGATATAGTTGAATAAAGCAAATGGTTAATGAAGGTAGAGCATGTGTGATTGTTACAGCTATCACACATGAGGCTATACATAAAAAACTGTGTGGGATGTACATACGAACAGAAAAGTTTGTCTGGCATTCATCGTGTGGGATGTACTTACGAACGGAAACATATTTCTTGTATTGACTGTGTGGGATGTACATACAAACGAAAACGTATTCCTTAGATTGACTATGTGGGATGTACATACGAACGGAAATATTTCTCTGGGATTCACTATGTGAGATGTACTTACAAACGGAAACGATTGGGCATGTATAATTGTATGCAATGGCTAGCCCGATCGCGCACGAGCTCATTTTGCGCAGCTTGTGTGACCGGAGGGCCTATCCCCGATGGTTTTTGGGTCGTGTGGGAAGGACCCCCCTATCGCCCACACTCGACTGGCGACGGTTTAAAATGCCACCGTGGAAAGGGGTTAAAAACCGTTTGTATAGCAGCTCGATGTACCAATGATGTTTTCTTTGCTATCTTTCGAACTATCTATGTATGCTATGTGTGGTACTATGTGTGGTACTTAATTATGAGACTCTATCCTATTATCTACGAGACTATGAGTTGATAATGTATCTCATATATTTGCTCTTTGACTGTTATTTGTTCTCATCATAAGATTCATTGTTCACTATGGGTTGTCTATGACTTGTTTTGAGTTGTGTCTTAACTACTCTCCAATACGCAAACATATAATATGTGCACTAAATTATTTATAAGCATCTTATGCACACATTAAGGGGGAGCTCAATCAAAAATGACATATGCATTACATTGCGAAATATTTTTATTTGGTACTACATGTATGGTTTTCATCAACAAACAAAAGGGGGGAGATTGAAAGTGCAATCATGCCTTTACATCATATTTTGATGTTGATGACAATATACATGTAGGGACTAACTATGTTTATCAAGTAAACCTATGGTGTTAGCCCCCGGTTGACAAATGTGTGTGAATCATGGACGTACGAAATTGATATGACTCAAGGAAGAAGAAACATTAGATCAACGGTTCTTTTATTGGTTTATTCTTAAGTATAGGGATCGCGCACTATTACGAGAATATCGATAGGGTTAGCAAAAGACATGCTCAAGTCAGCACAAATCCCCCTTCATTTTCCTACCTTGCCATGTCTCCTCAAAATGTCCAATTCATTTAGATCAATGGTGGATTCAATTAGTTTCACATATACTCTCTCTCTCCCTCCCTCTCTCTTTCTCTCTCTTGGATATATGGTTTTTACTGGAGGGTCACTGGATGTCCGGGGCTCTGCCGGAACTCCGGCCCACACATCACAGAATAGAGTCCTAGCTCCCTGGCTGCCGGATGTTCGGCCCCTTTACTGGATGTCCGGGCCTCCCCCGTAGCGCTGGATGTCTGGGAGGCACTACTGGAGGATACTACTAACATGACACTACGATCAGAGATCCTTTGCGAAAACTGTGTGTGATGCAATAATCGCAAACGGTGGTGTAAAAACCCCGTAAAAAAGGTGCAAAACATTTGCGATGGCGGATCCATCAAACACGGTTCAGATTTTAGTTGCATGTGCGATGCAGGGCACACGGTTAATCCATTTAAACTGTTTGCGATGAGGCAGAACAATAGAAACGGGCAGCCATATCAATGTGTGTGCGATGTAGGACACACGGTTAATCCATTCGAACTGTTTGCGATGAGGTAGAACAGTAGAAATGGGCAACCATATCAATGTGTGTGCGATATACGGCATACAGTTCACTCGGATGAACTATTTTCGATTAGGGAACACAACAGAAATGGTTCAACTTAACAGGATGTGTGTGATATGCGGCATACAGTTCACATGGATGAACTATTTGCGATGAGCCAAAAGAACACAAACGAGTCATGTAAACAAGATGTGTGTGATACGTGGCAAACAGCCGACTCGGATGAACTGTTTGCAATGAGAAATTACAACACAAACGATCAATACCGTTACTTCCTGTGTGATTCTGTGTGTACAAAATACTTTGAAAAATGCAAACTACTCCCTCTATCCCACTATGTAAGACATTTTTTGACACTACAGTAGTGTCAAAAAATGTCTTACATTATGGGACAGAGGGAGTAGTTGCTTGCGGTGGCTAGGAGTATCGCACATGATGTGTCTGCGAGTACTCGTGTGCGATGATTAGTATGTTACACATACATTTCCTTATGTTAACATGTGTGTAAATTTGCAATATGGACAGTTAATATGCAAATGCCTTCTGGACATCGGGCACACGCTTAAACTCAATGAACTGTGTACGATACTAAAACTTTCCATGAAAATTTATGAACTTGGGTAACAACATTTGAGTAACATATATATAGTGGTTACACTATTCAACAAAAGGAGGATCTTCGTAACATGGTTTTGACAACCATATGGTCCATATCTACATACTTAACATAGTAACAACTATCACAGTTTAAGAGGCTAAGGGCCAACAACCATATGGTCCATATTTACATACTTAACATATATAGTAACAGCTAGCACATTTTAAGAGGCTGAGGGCCAACAGCCACAACTATCCACTGGAAGAAGCTTGATCACGGTGACTTGGCATCTCGTCAATGAAAAGGAAGATCCCTCCTGTGCCTTGGTAGAGCATGAGTAGAACAGTGTCTCCAATTTTCCAATATGGATGCATTGCCACGAGAAGCGAGAACTTGTTAATTTGAATGGTTCCATTTCTGCGGGAAATGCAGTACCTTGCAATCACTTTGGCGTTATTAGTAGGCACAAGTGTAATTCGACCATGCCGGGAAATTGATCCAGGAAGTGCTATATGGGGAAATTTATGTTGACATGTAGAATAAAAAACAATTATAACATATCATTGAAGATATATATAGTTTATGAGCATCAACATTAAAATAAGACTTTTTACCAGCATTTTGTGCACACAATTGGTCTTGTTCATTGTGTGCACCATATGTCTAATTAATCCCATCCAAAATCCAGCGTTCATACGCTGTGCTATCTCTGTCAGATTATCAACAAAGTTTATGAGATGCTTCAAGTCCTTCTAGTGAAATTTGGTGCGCTTAGTAACATACAGATCATTCACTATGCATCCAACATATCCTGCTTAAAAGGTGGAAAGATATTATTTATTCAGAACATGGAAGAAGAATATATAGTGCACATAAATTGGTAAATAGAATTTGTTACTGCCTAGGAATGGAGTCAGAATATGACACCACAATGGGTTGCTTAAATAGTGATCAATTGGTTGCTTAAATAGTAATATGACAGCATGGAGAAAGTTGAAAGGACACTAACCTCGATTATATTTTGATTGGCTGATGACGTTGGGGAAGTAAACATCCATGTTAATTAGACCAGGTTGTGGTACACGCACTAGAATTTTATTGCCAGCTTTTAGTTCATAACACTTAGACATTTTTCTCCAAAGGTTCGCATTAAAATAGCAGTGACCATCTTTATCAAGTTTTACGCTAACCATCATTGTAAATCCATACTGCGTTGTCAATATGACATCCTGGGAGTCATTAGCAAAGTAAAGCCCAAGGTTTCCTTCTACTCCCGTTCTTGCAAAGCAAGGGATGTACTGCTTGAAATGAAAATTAAGATCGTAAATTAGATATATTGAAATAACAGAGCAAGATGCAAATATGGGAGTAACTGATAGAACAGATCAATATATAGATGAAAGCAAAGTACAAAAATAGATAATTAAAAATAGATAATGTAACAAAGATTTGATGCAAATATATAGATAATGTAGCAACGGATGGTATATGTTCACAAATTTAGGCCATGCCGACCGTGGTAGGTTGAGATTGAACATACCGAGCGCTCCCTGAAGTCATCCAGAATGGTGAGAGAGAACTTTGTTTCCGACTGGCCACGACCACAGTTGCCCGATTTGTGCTCACACGGTGGACACATGAATGAACACCCACGAATCAGCTACAACAAAAATGATTCCACGGCAATTTCCGTCGGTTGATTAACAGCGACGGATGGACTACGATAAGAGATGAGTGAATATTTCGCTAATTAAGTTGATTACCTTCTCCATGATAAAATCCCTGGCCCAATCCCGCAGAAAACCCCAGTCGACCAGAGTCTAGAATGTCGGTGCAGATAGGCGGCGGAAAGCGGTAGGGGCGAAATCTCGTGTCGTTTGGAGTGCGACCTATGCCCGCCGCTAACAGCCATCGAGCTTAGGGTGCAGAGTTGCGGAGGAGTCCGCGGCGAGTGAGTGGGGACGAAGTGGGCGAGGGTTTTCTTTTTTCCTTTTGCATATGTGAGTGAACACACACGGTTCGCAGAGGCGACGGAGATGAATCGTGTGCGATAGTAAATCACCGAGATTGAATGGGAATCCAAATTTCCTTTGTCCTTCATCCATGAGTTTTTTTCTAAGGTGAACATAAACCCTGCTAACTATCGTGTTCAAATTTGACACTTTTCTGGATTCATTTACAATATTTAGGGGATTATGTGCATTTTGTAGGCATTAATGCACATAATTCAAATTCAAACAATTGGTGCTTGAAAAGGTGCACAAGAACGGTCTGGAAAAACCATACTCATGGTATTTAGTAATTTCTCAAGCCTCTTACAAGGAATGGGCATAGATTTCAATGGAATGTGTGGCAATAGTCAACCACAAACGTGTCATTTACTGGGTTATCAACTATAGAACAATGAAATATGTGCTTGAAAAACTTGACGCCTGGCATGGTGCCATGGTATGGCCTCACCGTGCCCTGGTTAAAAGCTGAGAAGGTTTGATTTATGTCGTCATGCACTCCCTTCATAAATTGAACCATCACCGAGGAAGTTCAATGCTTTCGAGAGGGAAATCACCAAGATTGAAGGGGAATCCAAATTTCTGTCCTAGTTTGTCATTCAATTTTTTTCCAACGTTCAACATACCACCTCAAATGCAACGTGTTCAAATTTGACATTTTTCCGAACTCATTTACCATATTTAGGGGATTATGTGCATTTTCTAGGTATTAATTATGCACATAATTCAAATTCAAACAATCGGTGCACGAAAAGGTTGCACAAGAACGGTCTGGAAAACCATGCTCGTGCTATTTAGTACATTCTCATGCCTTTTACAAGGAATG